>NC_092423.1:51136982-51289285 GCF_036169615.1 Heliangelus exortis | reverse complement strand
TTTTATATTTATTTAAACATTTTCAGCTGCAACAGAAGGAAGAATCTGTCAGTGAATGAAAAAAACCCCAACCATATAGTCTCAAGGAATAAGCTCTGCAGGTTTAGACAAAGCTGCCAAATTAGGAGGTTATACAAAATTGTCTCTCAGTGGCCAAAATCTGACAGACTTTGTACTGTGCATGATGCTGTCACATCCAGCATCCTGTAGAGATATAAATGAAAGTGGAAGTTGTCTATAGTCTTCTGCAGGGATTCAGAACACCGTATTTTAAGCCTATTAGGGCTGTGTTTTTCAGGAGAAGCTTGAAGTATCTCCTAGCCTAAGACAGAACATTGCACTGCTGTGCAGTTAAAAAATGGCACGAAAATAAAAGTGCCCGATGCATAAATGTTTTGCTTTAAAATTTCAGAGTATTACAGGAATTCTCAGTGTCCATCCATGCCTATGGATGCTGTAGAGCAACCACACAGCTGCTCAAAAAGGTCTGAGGGTTCTGCTCCTTCATATCCAGCAGAGGGTGGTAGATGCTTGAAATTGCATGTACCTGTCATTTGGGTTAATCTTCAGGTATCAGTTTGTTTCCTTAATACCTCTGAATATAATAATAATAATAATAATAACAACAACAACAACAACAACAACAATAATAATAATAATAAATATACTGGCTCATACTTGGAGACACACAGGGCAAATTCAGTGCAATTACAAAAGCAAAAGCAGTTTTACGTATGCAATAGCTGCCTACTTTAACCTCCAGGCAAATGAAGACAGAAAAGTACATTATCAAGTTGTACCCTAAGTCATCACAGCAACCAAATGTTAAATCTGCACCAAGTACCAAGTTACTGAGCTGATGCAATTCAAAGAGACAATGTGGGTTTAAGAGGAAAAAATAATTTTATACTCTACCTCTGCTTAAAATAATTCTATGATATACCTGTGTTTCAATAAATAGTTAAATTATTAGCTATGGGAAAAACATTTTAAAACAAAAATGTACATATGTAAGGATAGCACCAGTAAATAAAATATTCCACCATTTTTCTATACTGCCTGCTCAGTTTTGTTCTGAAAATAGTGCATAAATTCATAGTATTTCTACCCTTTGTTTATGCCCTCTTCTGAGAGGTCTGGGGGGTGGAAATGGTACTGCCAGGGAGTATGAGGTGAAGGTTTCTAGCTAGATCTGTGTGATGCAGAATCTCTGGACAAATGGTGCTGCCTATCCCATGACCGCTTCTTCCACCCCAACTTTTTTCTGGAGTAAGGAGGAGAACACACATGGTTCTCATCATTTTCACAGGGTTTCTTCTCCAAGATGTACATGAGTTGAAGCTGTGGATGAATGTCAGTAGTAGGCTATGCACAGGTCCAGTACTGCAGTGTTGGGGGTCAGAAGCAAATGGAATGCAGAGATCTCCTTGTATGCTCTGTGTCTGCCTCTCAGGAAATGCTAGGCACAGTCTTTATGCTTTGAAGACTCTTTCACTCTTCTATTTACCAACTGGGAATTAATCTGACATTTTGTTTAGGGTTTTTCCCCCCCATGTCAAATACTAAACATTTTTTAAAACTCCCTTTCAGTGAAAAGAGGCACCCCACACACACACATTCACAGGCTTTCACACCATGGTGTGGTGACATGACTGTGAATCCCTTCTCAGCCCTGGTGTGAGTCCATGTCCCCTCTTTTCACTGTCAAAGCTTGAAACTAGAAGAACGTAGATTTAGACTAGATTTTAGGAAGACATTTTTTACTGTGAGTATAGTGAAACACTGGAACATGTTACCCAGAGAGGTGGTAGATGTCCCATCCTTGGAAACACTCGAGGTCAGGTTAGATGGGGCTTTGAGCAGCTTGATCTAGTTGAAGATATCCCTGCTCACTGAAGGAGGGTTGGACTAGGTGACTTTTAAAGGTTCCTTCCAACCCACAAGAACTTTCTGATAGAGGTAAAGCAACAGCATCTGGTGAGCCTCTTGACTTCCCCATTAAACAGCTTAGGACTTGGTCTCTCATGTTGCTCTTTCAGCCTTGGAGTACTCCTTGCCTGAGAGCTGGCCCACAAATGCTGCTGGCCCTTGAGGAGCAGCAGTGGGACATGGAAGCCTTACAGAAGCTTCCAGAACTTTTCTCTTGCTGTGTAAGTACACATTACTTTTCATGGTTTTTGATGTTTTTAAAGGCCCTGGTCATTGTTCATACAGGGCCGTGTGTGTGATGACATTGCTGCCCCAGGTAGGGGCATATTTCTAACTATGGCCTCCTCATCATTGCAGCTTTCTTTTCATTCCAGACATGCTGTGGGCCACTAGCCTGAAACAAGACCCTATTATAAACCAGGAGCACAGGACAGCAATGCTGAAGCCTCTTGCAACATGACAGTCAGGTCAGAGGCAATTGACATCCACTGACACCAACTCTTCCCAGGGAAAGCCCCAGAGAAGCTGCTCCACCTCCATCTGAGGTTCCAACCACTGTTAGAGGAGCAACCATCTCCATAGAGAAACATCTGTCTCTCCACAAGAAGACATCTGTGTCCTGCTAGGATTTAGGCAGGAAAAGGAAGGCAGCGAGTGGTGCTCCTGTGCCATGTGGGAGTGGGCACCAAGCCACTTCCATTCTGCAAACACTACCTGCAAGGGATGATCTTGGAACACCTTACATCTTGTTTCCTGCCATTTCCTCAGCCATTAGACTAGCCACAGGAACCAATGTAGAGAGTGAGAAGGAGTATAATTTCAGGCTGGATAAATGGATGATAAATGTTGTCATGTCCCTGTAGCAAAGCAATTTTTCCTCAGACAGAGGGTCACTGCAGCTATCTGTGAGTTGAAATTCCATAAATAAAGGAGAATAAATTAAGAGAATGCACAATATCCAACCATAACTAAAGTAAATGTAGGCAACCAAAATGAGTAGACAACAAGCAGCAGTGAAGGGCATATGGATATCAGTGAATGTTAGGTGCCCAGACACATTCAGGCTCTAATTGTGATCATAATAATTAGTGAGATACAAAGTTATCCCTCAGGATCGGTGTTACATCCCCTGCCTTTGCAAAAGGTCCCGAGAATATTTAAATGCCCCAAAGTACCCAAGGCCTGCATTGCTCTGCATTTTATCCTAAGGAGAGAAAGAGCAAGAAGGGATGCAGGAATCATCAGAAACCCATCAGAAGCATGCCTGCAGGGACCAGTTCTCAAAGGGAATGCCTCTCTGGCTACTGGTGCATGTCTTCACCTGCTCTGCAAAGTCCCTTGTCACCTTTAGCCTGGGAGCTGTATGTGCCCCTTTCCCCTCCCAACTCTCAGCCCCTGTGCTGACGCCAGAGGGAGGGATTAGCACTGCCCAACCTCTCTGGAACAAGTAAAGCTGTAGTGCTGAGACTCTGAGCCTGGTAGAAGGATAAGACAGAAAACAGATTGCTAGCTGGTGTCTCCTCATAGCCACTCTCTCCTGTTTGCCTCCAGACCTGCTGTGGTCTCTCTACATGGATTAACATCCAGATTTTATTGACTGGCAGCCACAGCAGAGCAGCATCAGCCAAGGGGTGGATGGCTCAAGCTCCATCCACATCCACTGGCAGCAAGGCCTGGGCACAGGGCCACCACTCTAACTCTCCTCAAACCAAAGTCCTGCCCAGGACACTGTTGTCCTTCCCACAGAGGTCCCAGTCTATTTCCTACACAGAGACAGCTGAGAATGTGTATTGGTAAACTACTGCAGTGCAAGCCTGGCCACAAACCAATTGCAATTTGGTAGTACAAATATGTTTCTACTTACACTACAGGAGGTGTCTGTTAGTTCCAGAGGTTTCTGTCTCTGCTTAGGAGGCTCAGGGTCTGAGGTGTGGCCAGGCTGATGCTCTCTGTCCTCTTTGCTCTGCACCAGCCCTGGGAATATTGGTAGACAATGGGCACCAAATTTTCTCAGCACAGAAGAGCAGTTTTTTTCCTGCCTGTGATGAGAAGCAGGGCAGTATGCAGAGGGAGAGGTGAGATGATATTGTGGGAAAAGTGAAGACTTTTAAGCACAAGGCATTTATTACAGGCTATAAGGATATCGTTCCTATTTTTATTCATGTTCTTCCAATTAAGTCCTGCTACACTGAATGCCTTATCACTGTTGCGTTGTCACACTTGATTTCAGACTGACCCGCAAGTGTACTTAGTATGTTAGGAAATGCCCAAGCTCTCTATATGTCTTAGTACCCACAAGCTCCAGCAGCACAATGAGGAATGGCTGGAGGGAAGGATGGTGCTCATACAAAGGTGAGTGTAGCCTGCTTTGGTTTGGGGAGGTTTGGGAGCTGGGTATCAGGAAAGCAGAGCACCTCTCTGCCCAGTGAGACACAGGTGGGTGGTCTCCAGCTCTCAAAACCTCATCCCTTGGTCACTTGTCTGTGATTATCCAAGAGAGTCATGAGGGGGGTTGTGTTAGGTGTACCCTGGCACAGAGGGGCAGAACTGACACGTCCCAGTGCCTGCCAAACCTTGTTAGAGGCTTGAAGGCCCAGGCAATGCTCGCCCATGGTATCAGCAAGTCTGGAGGATGCTGCCATGCATTTCTTTGCAGTTTCCTCCTTGCAAAATGCACCACTTCCTCCTTGGGTCTGCCTTGGTGAGAGAGCTGACCTGATCTTCATGTCTTCTCAAACTATAAGTTTTCAACAAAAGAAGAAACCAGCCCTGACAGCGAATATTTTGTCAGGATAGAAGCATCCACAAAAAGGCTGTTGGAAGGTAATCCTTAAGTTACCTAATTTCTCACTAATTACTTAAATTGATTACTGAGTATTTGCATGGTTCTGCATTCTCTTCGTAATTGCTGTGGCACACCTATTGGATGTATCATTAAAGAAAGTACTATTAAATTGTTAACATATAATTTCCTTGCTAAAATCAGAACAATGACCAATGCTAGATTCATTTCCAACTGTTACAGAGCCCTGACCACTCAGGTCTCAAAAATGGATTGAACGAGTTCATGTGCTGCTTATCTGCACCATCCTGCAGTGAGACTTTTGTGTGGATGAACTTGCACCTAATGAGTCATTTAGCACTGTGAGCTGTACAGAGCTACACAGAGGCCCTGATGACATTACAATTTTGTAACACACGTAAGTGAAAACCCCCATTACAGTTTTGAATTTGCAGGGAGAAAGAGTCAAGAACTTCTTATGTAAAAAATTATTGATTTGTTGCTTCCCTTAGCAAAGAGTTTTTTATACATAAGAAGCTGATAATGCTTAGGCCAAGCTGAAAAAAAAAATACCCCTCAATTTAAGTTTCCTCCAGTTATTTGTGTCTGAAATCCCACTGAGGTGAGTGGAAAGAATAAGAATAAGAATAAGAAACTCCTGTCAATTTAGGGGAAGAAATAGGAAGTGTGTAAATTACTTCACAGCACTAGCAAAATTAGATCTTGTATAGGCAACAGATTTCTGCTTTTCAGATAAGGACTCTGATTGCATCACAATCAATAAACTGTCATTATAAAGTGTGTTTTTCAGATGCTCTGGAGGATGCAGCGGAAACGGGAGATAGTCAGGCTGGAGGGCTGTTCATCAGCAGGTGTTCAGCTCTCAGTACTGAACTTTTTAAGAAACATGAGGGAGATGCATAGAAAACATGTTCTAAAAAATGTCTCTCTTGTAGGTTTAAGACCATAATAAGAACATTAAAATGAGTGTATTTCTGCTGATGTCCTGCAGATGTCATATAAGTTTATATTATAAACCTTTTACATTTAAACTAGAGAGCTAACAGATTCTAACCTGCTAAAATTTGTAATGGTACCAAGTTCGTGGAAAATGGCTGAGCATGAAGGCAGCTGCCCCTGATGCACAGAGAGAAATCCCACATTCTCATTAAAGTGGGAACCAGAAGCTGTACAGCCAAGTAACAGAAGATGTTTGCTGGACAGGCATGCTTTTTATGCATATTTATGATTTTTAATTGCTGGAACTGTCAGTAAAAGTTTGAAACCCTTAGAGCTTCCTTTGTAGTGCAGGGTAGCTACACACACTGACTGTAGGAAAAAGGATTTTGGGTAGATACTATATTACAAGTTCATATTTGGTGTTCAAGGTTCCAAATGCACGGGAAAAATTGCTGAAAGAACTTTGGCAGTATTACCATGGGATGAAAAATATGAAAAATCATCCTATGCTTGGAGTCTCCAGTACTTCAGTCTATAAGAAAGTTAAAGAATGAATCTGGTCCCTGTCTACCACTGTATCTAGGGAATAAATCTTGGAGAACAGGGCTCTCACTGCAACAAGCAAAGATATCTCCAGGTACAAATGAAGTGGGAGTAAATTATTATAAAAACAAGGCGTAAGATTGAGACAATGAACTGCTGAAGCACCTTGCCTGTGACTGTGGTACAGTCTCTTTTGCAGGTTATGAGGCATTTTCCTCAAAGAAAAGCTATAGCTGCTCACAGAGATCTTAATTTTGGGAGCTGCTCTGGGTAGTGGTATCCTTTTGCAGGGTATCACCACTTGCAGGAACTTTCATACGTGTCTTGGGGCACTTAGAGGAGCTGCCACTGGGAGATGGGTACTTGAGTCACTTACTTCTCCTGCTTAGGTGCCTGCTCCCTCCTGCCTGGGACAGGCTCTGGACACTGCATGATGTGTGCATTGCTGCTGCAGGTGCTTCTGGCTGTGCCAGCCCTTTGCTGTTGATGTGAGTGACAGGGGCTCGAGAAAGTCCCAGTCTGTGAGCTCCTTGGGACTGGTCACTGCTGTTACAGCAGTGCTTTCCTTTCACAGTTTCGTTTCACTGTTTCCTTTCACAGTTTCCTTTCACTGCTTTCCTTGCAGACTGAGCTGTGCAAAGCCTCAGGCAGGCAAAACCAGCAGAGCTATGCAAAGGACTGCACAGATTACCAACCAATTTTCTTTCTATTTCTGAATATCTTCATCCACTGTTACCAACACAAAACCAGAGAAGCTTCAAAACACATTCTGCATGTGTAATCAGGGAATCCTTATTTTTATGAAATCCTTATATTTTATGAAAAATATTTCAGAGAAAAATTTTGGGGTGAGAAGGCAAGGGCAGAGTCCATCTGTACTCTGAAAATAAGTGAAATCACAAATCAGCAAGAGAAAACCATCGGGCATCAGATAGAAAAATTTCCTCTGTGCTCTCTAAAGCTGGAAACCTCATCTGCTTCCATGGTCCTGCTAGCTAGGCTGGGCTCACTTGCATGAACTGATTAGGGTGAAAAGTTGTGAAAATTAGCATATAAATACTGCTTGACTGTTGTAGATGACTAATCTGAAAAGAAAAGCAGAAGGGACTTGCACTACCAGCATGAGGTAGAGTCCAAGTTTTAACCCTCCTTGCCTGGTCAACCCCAGTGCTCTGCCTCTAGCAGCACCCAACAGCAGGTGCCCAGAGGAGATTGTACAAACAAACATACAGCAGCAGTTACCAAAAAATGCTTCCTGATCTCAGTGATCTAGAGCAGCAATACTGCCTGCTTTCAAGGATTGTCATCTCTTCCCTCTTCTGATAAACCTTAAAAATCCAGATATGAAGAACTGACTTCAAAATCTAGTGCACATAAAGCATATGTTGAGGAAGGAAAAAAATTATGCTTCACTCATGATCCAAGCAAATTCCCCAGGGAAAAAAAAAAATTAATAAATAAAAAAAAATTAAAAAAAAAAAAAAAAAAAAAAAAAAAGAAAAATAAAAACAAATATTTGCCTCAGTACTGGGTTCACCTCTTACAAGGTTGCTTTTTTTTGTTTGTTTGCTTGCTTGCCTTCCATTTTAAGTGTTAATCAAAGGAAATGGCTTGTGCATAAGTATTTAACACACACACAGCTGTCACAGCCTCATTGGGTGGTTTCCTGCCTCTCAGATCTATTTTACCCCTACTTGATTCAGGCCCCAACCCTGTCCCTGATGCGAAGTCTTAAGGAAAGCTTTTTCATCCTGACAGATGTTTTTTCTTGTTTGTGCCCTGCTCACTTTTCTCCCTGCACATCCTCCAACGGCAGAGGGATGCCTCTTTTACCTCGGCTTCATCTCTCTAATATTTCTCTTTCTTTCACACAGGTGGCTCTGTAAAGTCTTGCAGGAAATCCCCATATCCATCACCAAGCCAGAAAACAAAACGGTATTAATCCACTGTCATGTGTCCGACCCTGATTTTAATATTTTCATTCACTGGTACAGAAAGAAGCCCAATGCAGCTCTCAAGAGCATTGCCTACATGGCCTCCAGGCTCTTCCTTGAAAACTAGTCTGATGGGAGGAAGTTTAGCATTGAGAAGAACCCCACCAAATCCATCTGCACCCTGGCAGTGAGCAGAGTGACTCTGCAAGACTTTGCTACCTACTACTGTGCTAAGTGGCATGCACAGCAGAAGAAAGGCATAGGGGACCTGCACAAAGATGTGTTCTACTTTTAGCACCAGATCCTGAAGTGTTTCACAACATGCAGGAACATCTCCAGCCTAATTTCTCCATCAGCCTTGAATCAGACACACTTTACAGGCAGACTCCGGGTGACTTTATGGGGTGAGCTTCCTATAAAGAAGGAAAAAACCCTTTCTATTCCCACGACCCTTCAAGCTATGTCTTTGGAGTAGATCCCTCTTTACATTATTTGTATGGCAGAATAGAAGGATGTAAGTGAAAATAAACCTGAAGCACCACTCAGGACTGCAGATGTGATAAACCCATTTTGTACTTATCTGCTGACAGAATCTAATTTTATTTTCTCTTTGTTCATTTGTTTTGTTTGGAGTTGATCAAACCTTCATTTAGGCTCAAATGTAAGTCTCTGGCTTGCCTTGAGTGAAGCTGCTCATGCAACATTGCAGCAAATCTGCAAAACATACAGCAATTCTACAACAGATTTTTCAGTTTTGCAATTTAATTCATTTCACCCCTTTTCAGTTTAGAGCTAAATTATGGATATGTAAAATAACAGAACCACTGTGTTCTGATCCCAAAGGACCCAGTATTGCAGGTCTCCAGTATGGGGTCTACAGAGCACTTTGAGCATTGGGGTATCACTTGCATTTCATAGTAGATTGACTTCCTGTCACAGCCATAGAAGAGGAGTTATTGGATCTATGTGACAGCCTTTGAAAAAAAGAAAAAAATATCCAATATAAGTAAAACGGCATTATGACAATAGAGAAAGGGGAGTTGGTTTAGTTTTCTTTCCAAAGGAACCAGCAGCAACCTTGACTCTGAAGAACTATCACAGAATCATAGAATGGCCAGGGTAGGAGGGGACCTTATAGATAATCCGGTTCCAATCCCCCTGCATGGGCAGGGACACCTCCCACTAGATCAGCGTGCCCAAGGCCTCACCCAACCTGATCTTGAACAATTCCAGGGAGGGGGGAATCCACATTACTTTTGACAGCACATTAAAAAAAAAAAAACCAAAAAAACTGTATTTTGCTTGTCCTACTCATCTTTATTTTAAACTCCAGGTGGGGGGCTCTAAAGCATTTGTGTTTCTTTGTGTAATAGCCAACATTTGGAGATGCCACCCTGAGCTGTGGAGTCTCATCTTACCTCTGACAAGAGGCAACCACAAGTGCAGCAATGCTACTTCTGAGCTCCCAAATGGCTGCTATATATTTTCCTTACCTTTGGCATTCAGCCTATGCTCTGGACAATAATTTGAGACACTTCAAATTCATTAAGCTCCAATTACTTTTTTGCTTTTCCTTCCTGTTACTGGTAGTGGACTGAGGAAAAGTGTCTGATCCCAAGCATTGTTTAGCAGCCTTCCACTTGTCTAAAAGCCCAAGTAACTTTGCTTCAGGCTACAAAATTACTTCATAAATGAGTTAAAGAAATTTTGTTTGCATGAGTAAGAAAGAGAGAGAGAAGGTGAGTTTGTGATGCTTGTGCAAAAGCTATGACCAAGTTATAAATATTCATCAGGGTTCAGTCAGGCTGCTTTATCTCAGCATCACCTGCCTGTTACCAGAAGAATCTCTCTGGATGATGGCCCAGCGAGTCATTTCCTTTCCTCAGCTGCAGCCCTAGGTCTCTGCTGGGAGAGCTATTGCCTTCCTGCTGGCGGCAGAGGCCAGAAAGAGCCCTCAGGATGCTGCTGCTCCTGGTCTTGATCCTGGCTGCATCCTGGTCCTGTAGGTTCCCCTTGTCACCAGTGCATGGGGCAGTGGCAGGAGACACCCTGCATGTGTGAAAAAACAGCAAGCTAAGAGACTGTAGTTTTTTTCTCTTTCTTTCTAGATGGACAAGCACTACTGCTTCTGAAGCAGAGCCAAGTATCCATTACCAGAGGGCAGACTAAAACTGCATGGATTGAATGTGAAGTCAAGGGTGTACAGGACTCCCGGTCTCCGTACATACACTGGTACCGACACTTGCCCTCCAAAGGTCCTGAGGAGGTTCTGTACTTCGGACGAGGGATGAATTTTTATCATGACGATTCCTATCGGGGCAAGTACTCTTCTTCAAAGAAAGGTAGAAACATCTTCACTTTCTCCATCAATGACATCAATTCCAGTGATGAAGGTACCTACTACTGTTCCCAATTTGTGGCATCCACACAGTAAATAGACCACAAGAAACCTGAACAGAAAACTGTCTGTGCTGAGTGACAGGGTTTAAGCTAAATGCACAAAACCACAACTTCACCCTCTAAAACATACAGACAGGTTTACGCTGAGCATGCAAGTAATGACAAAGAGAACAAAGAAAATAGCAAGGAAGAGCAGTGTGCTACAACTCAGCTGATATAATGCTCTGTGCTGGGGAACAGGAGCACTCTTGTGGGTAATGGTAATGACAGCTGAATTATACAGTAACACAGATCATCTCCAATGGATATAGATACTTTCCCAAATACAGTCTGAGCTAGCAAAGCTAAAACTAGTAACAGTGAAGGAGCATAGAAGGAGGATATTTGCTCTAAAGATCTAAACTGGGAGAGTTCAAATCCAGGTTGTGCTAGATGTACTGGCAATACTCATCATGGGGTCACTACCATCAAAATGGTTACAATGGTGACACTTCTTCTAACATTGACACCACTTAGGACACCTTGTTATAAGCAAGGCTCTATTACACCAGGGAACTGCCCAGCCAGACAGCTGGGAATAGAGCCACAGTCAGTTTTCAGTTATCTATCAATGGTTTGCACAACCTGTGTCCATGTGTTTCATGCAAGTCAAGCATGTCATTTCCTCTCCTCAATGGCAATCCATGCTCTAGTAGAGGTTCATTATCGCAATGCTCACAGGACCAGCCATCTCCTCTGAAAACATCAGCACTGCAGATCTTGCAAAAGAACCTCCAGCTGTATTTTTCTTATTTGGTGCTACAATGCCATCACTTGCAAGCAGCACATGCCCAAAAAACCTTTCTGCTGCTGGAACCAGACCAGAGAAGCTAGAATGTTGTCCCAGAAAGACATCCTGAAGACAAACCACTTCTGGAGTGGAGGGATAAGGCTGACCAGACACTTCAGAACTATTCAAAGTAAGAGTTAAAGGTGATAGTTCTCTATAACTTATGTTACCTTTGTGCTACCAAAGCGGGTATGGTCATGGAAAGGATGGTGAAACATGCTTCTAGGACAGCCTTGGGGTGTCTGAGGAGAGGAGAACATCCTAGGGAATGGTTGGATTGAACAACTGGAGTTTCAACGTGTGCTTGGCAGGTAGGTCTGAGAGGAATGAGGCAAAAGAAGAAATGGTGGTGTTTCAGACTGAGTATTTTAGGCCCTTTCTACACTGTTACTCATGTGGTTTACCCTGTCAGGAAATTTAATCAGCTTGGTGGCTGCACATTCAAGAACAACCATTGGATGTGATGAATGAGTCATTTTCCCCTTCCAGGTGTTGGACTCTTTCTCTGCCTGAAGGGCTTTATAATTTCTCTGTCTCTGTTTATTTCATTTCCAGGCTAAAATTCTCACAGGGAACATGCTGCTGCTTCCAGTCCTTCTTGCAACTTCACTGTGGTCCTATAAGCCCTTTCAGCTTCCTTTCCCGTGTGCAAAGAACACAATCCTGACTTCTAGCTCCAGCAGCGTCATTCTTCTTCTTTCCCTTCCAGGCAGAGATGTACAATCAGTGCCAGTACAAACCCCAGAGCTGCAGAGGAACATGAGGGGCAGCTATGCCAGCATGGTGTGCCAAATGAGAGCTGCAGCCACTGTGCACTGGTACAGGCAGCTTCCCGGAGAGCCACCAAAGAGAATCCTGTTCATGCGGAGACAGTCACCTGTTTTTGATGACAGCAGGGACAGCAGCAGATTTCAAGTTCTGATCCCTTCTCATCCCTTCTACACTCTTATAATACAAAATTTAACCCTGGGGGATTCTGGCACTTACTACTGTGCCTACTGGTCTGTGTCTATAAGCCTCACAGGCTTAGGTGATCAAAGATAAGCTGTACAAAAAGGTGCTTTGCACTCTGAACTGCAAGTTCTGAAGGCTGCCAAAAATGCAGGTACTTCCTTATTTCAACCCTCTCTGATGACTGCCTGCAGCAGGATAGGGAAAGCAACAAATTATCACGACAGCTGTTAAATAGATGCTGTCTATAATGGGTACATCATTTGGGTACTGACGCATACCTGTAATGTCAACAAACTGGAGAGTCTGGTCACTTCAGGGAAAATGTAGGGAACTGGGATCTTAAGATGAAGGCTTGATGGCACTGACAGCATTCACCTGACAGTGAATGTAACCTCTGTGTGTGTGTGTGTGACCAAATGTGAGCTGTAAATTTTTCTTTATGTGAATCTTTGGAGGGAAGGGAGAAACATGTCTGTACCTGCCTTCCCCCCTCTCCCTGCAGTGCTTTCTATGGTAAAAAAGACATCAGTATAAAGGGAGAGAACAACAGATGACCTTATACACCCTCCTTTGTATTTTTTATTTTATCTTCCTTTGCACTTGAGGCACTACACATTCCTACAACAGCGCAAAATATCTTGTTTTATTGTCACAGTTTCTCACCTGACATGTCCAGGACAGAACTGAAAACCTCAGCCATCGTCTATGCCCCTGGTAAGCAGAGGCTGTCAGGTCCTTTGAATTAAGTGTACTTCATTTCACAAATCAAGTTCTAAGATCAAAGCCTATTTTTACCAGCTTGTATTTGCCTGACAGTTATGTCAGAAAATTGAAATAGTGTTGTGCCTCCTTGGTCCTGGGTTAGGACAGAGTGTACACTATCTCATGACATGTTCCTCTAATGTGTCTGGAACATCAAAACTGAGCACAAACACCTCCATTGTGGTGGTTCTCCAGTTCCACAGGCTCTAAAATAGTGAGGATTCCTCACAACCAATATAGATTTTTGGAATAAGTTGATAGCAACATCCTAACCCAGGTGACTGAGCAGCCAACAAGGAAGGCTACCCTGCTGGATATGCTTATAAACTGATAGATAAACAAAGGAGAACTTACTGGGATGTGAAGGTCAGGTGCACCCTTGCCTGTAGTGACCATGAGCTGGGGGAGTCCAAGCTTCTGAGAGAAATAAGCAAAGCAAAATTCACAACCCTGGACTTCAGGAGGGCAGACAACTTTTTTCAGAGATCTGTTTGGAAGAATCGCATTGGATACAACCCTGGAAAGAAGAGGTGTCCAGGAGAGCTGGTAGATATTCAAGAGTCTCCTATAAGCTCAATAAAGGTCCAAGCTGAGTTGCAGGAAATCAAGAAGAGGCTGCAGGAGGTCTTCGTGAATTAGCAAAGAACCCCTAACTGAACTTGGGCATAAAAAATGAAGTGTACAAGAAGTGGAAGCAAGTGACCCCAGTGGAGTACAGAATTGCTGTTTGATCCCATAGGGGTGGGTTTAGGAAAGCAACAGCTCAGCTGGAGTTGTATTTCACAAAGGATATAAAGGGGAACAAGAAATTATTCTCCAAGTACATCATCAACACAATACTAGGGAAAGCTCCTAGATAGGGATGGGAAACTGCTGATAAGTGACACGGTAAAAGCCACTTTCTTTGCCTCAGTACTCACCTGTAAGACTGGCCTTCAGGAATCCCAGACTCCTGAGACTGGAAGGAAAGTCTGGTGCAGGGAAGATCTTCTTGGAGGAGGATCAGATTAGTTACCACTTAAACTGAACATATGAAGTCTGTGGTACCTAATGAGATATACCCACTAGTGCTAAGGCACTCTCACTTTTAAAGATCACAACAATCTGTATGGGTTCCTGAAAACTAGGAGAAAGCAAGTGTCACTCCTCCATTTAAGAAAGGCAATACACGATACAGATTCGATGGATGGACCAATTGTTGGATAAGAAACTGGCTGAGTGGTTGCACCCAAAGAGTTATGATCAAAGGCTCAGTGTCCAAATGGATATGTGATGAGTGCTGTTCCTCAAGGGTCAGTTCTCAGGCCAGTTTAACATCCTAGTTGCCTACATAAACAGTGGAATCAAATGCACCCTCAGCAGATTTGCTGTGATGAAGTCAACATGCTAGAGGGAAGGGAGGCCATCCAGAGGGACCTTGACAGTCTTGTTAAGGGGACTCATGCAAACTGCATGAAGTTTAACAAGGCCAAGTGCAAGGTTCTGCACTTGGGTCAAGGGAATCCCATAAATGAATACAGGTTGGGAGGAGAGAGGATTGTGGGCAGCCCTAAACAGAAGGATTTGGAGGTGAACCAGAAGCTTAACATGAGCCACCAGTGTGCACTTGCAGCCCAGAAAGCCAACCAGGTCCTGAGCTGCACCAAAAGAAGCACAGACAGCAGGTCAAGGGAGGTGATTGATCTTGTGAGACTGTGTACTGTGTTGAGTTCTGGAGTCCCCCACATAAGAAGGGCATAGAGCTACTGTAACATATCCAGAGGAGAGCCACAAAAAAGTAGCAGAGAGCTGGAACACCTCCCCTGTGAAGACAGGCTAGAGAAGTTGGGGTTGTTCAGCCTGGAGAAAAGGAGGCTCCAAGGTGATCTCATAGCAACTTCCCAGTATCTGAAGGGACCCTACAAGAAAGCTGAGGTTGGGCTTTTTACATGGGTGTGCAGCAAGAGGACAGGGGGATATGGTTTAAAACTTGGAAGAGGGAAGATTTAGGTTAGACATTAGCAATAAATTCTTTCCTTTGAGGCTGGTGAGACACTGGCAAAGGTTGTCCAGGGAAGCTGTGGCTGCCCCCTCCCTGGAAGTGTTCAAGGCCAGGCTGGATGTAGCTTTGAGCAACCTGGTCTAGTGGAACATGTCCCTGCCCATGCAGGGAGCTTGGAGCTAGATAATCTTTAAGGTCCCTTCCAACCCAAACCATTCTATGAAGTAGGAAGACCCAGGGAACTACAAGCAGTTAGCTCCATCTCAAACCCCTGGAAATGTGATGGTACAACTGATCCTGGAAATCATTTCCAGAGACAGGAAGGTGAAAAAAGGTAATGAGGAGTAGTCATCATGGGTTTACAAAGGGGAAGATTTTTAGATAGCTTTAATAATGAAGATATCTGCAAAGAAGATGTTGGCCATTTCATCACTGCCAAGTCTATTTGGTGATAATTTGGAACTGGAAAGGTATTTTGTTAAAAAATACCCCGGCCAACTGCATGTGTCCTCTTTGCATTGACACCATAAGTTTGATTTGTAAATATGTCTACAAGGAGATTTACTGTGTTAGAAAGATATAGTACAAAACCTAGACAGTGCCAGTAGTGCCTGTAATTGAAATATTTACTTGTCTGAGACCCAGTCACTTACCACATTCCTTTCCTCTTAATTTGGGATAGGGCCTGACAGATTTCTGCTTTCTGATCAGAAGAAAAGCAATGTACTGCTGCTGTTTTATACATGTCCTGGTAGTTTTGGGCAGCAGGAGCTTGATTTCATGTGCTCAACATATAATTGCTGACATAGTTTTTACTCTGAGCAACTATAGTTGCCCACACAGGAGACCGTCATAGGATGCTGCTGGGATGGTGACCTTTTCCTTGTACTGCTCTCCCTTCACCGTAAAGTCTATTTCATAATCCTGTCTTCGTCATCACTTGGTTGTGCCTCCTGGTCCTTAGGTTACTTCTCATTCTGCTCCTGCTCAAGGTGGCCTGACAGAAGATTAAAACTTTACCATGGTTATTCATTGAGAAGAGAGGGACTCTTCCCAGTGCCACCACACAGAGGCAGATGTGTCCCTGCCTGCCTTTCCCTGGAGCCCAGCATTCACAGGAATTTTTCACAGCTGGTTGGCAACACATGCTGGTTTTGCCCAATTTCCAACAGGAGGGAGCCAAAGGAGCTCATCTCCCTTTCACCCAGCAAGCTGGACCTGGGTTTGCTGGGCAGAGGGGAGGGCCCCATGGCACCAGCGCTACTCATTGAGATGCTCCTCTGTGGTGGCTGTTGAGAGCAGCCCTTAGCACGCTCGACTTTATTTTCCAGCCTTCCTTTCCAAGAAGAGTTTGCATCACAGCTGAACTTTGAAACCAAAATCCTGTGGCTGTGCTTTTCCTCCCACACTCAAAACCAAAGCAGAGGCACACCCCTGGGGTGCAAGTGCCCCAGCTGCTGCTGGCTGATGGCCTCCAGCTGCTCTGGTGGAGGGCAGCACAAACATGAGGCACCACAGGCACTTTGGCAAGATGCAGGTGGATGACTAAGCTGAAGCAGCAAAAGAAGCTCCATTAGAGAACTGAATGCCTTTCCTTGGCTCTCTGCTTCTCCATGCACTCACTTCTCACTGGGGTGACTTCTGGAATGAAACCTTCAAGCCCTGATACATAGCTGGAGCAGGTCTCTCTTGCAACACTTTCCCGGTGACTCTGGCTCATTTTTTCAAGCTTGGATTTATCAGTGGTTCTCCTGTTGACCAGAAAAGTAGGTGGGACTACAAACTCCTAAACAGTTTTAGTATTTGCCATCACGTAGGTAGTTTTCTGCAGAGACACCCTGTCTTTTGTGCACAGAAGACCTGTCCCTGAAAACCGCTAAAGAGAGCCACCTCCTCCTCCCACACAACACTGTCCCCATCTGGAGTCCCCTTCACCCTCCCCTGAGTCACAACAGCAGCAGAGGGTGACGAGCCAACATGCTGTTGCTGGCAATGCTTGTGACCACAGCCACTTGGTCTTGTAAGTCCTTCCTTATTTTCTTACCTTTCCTCACAGACACGGATGGCTGTGCTAACAGGCATCTTCCCAAATCTCTGGACTCCTGCTAATGGAATCATTCCTCCTCTTTTCTTTTCCTAGTTGGACTTGCACAAGAAATTCCTTTGCAGAGCCCTATATCCATCACCAAGTTCAAAGGAAGTGCACGGATGACATGTGAAATTCAAACATCGAGAGTAACATTTGATGAAACAGTAATACACTGGTATCAACAGAAGGAGGGTAAAGCTCCAGAGAGGATACTGTTCTTCATATCAGGGAAATCTTCAGTTGAAAGTGGCTTTCAACTCAATAGGTACATGGTTGAAAAAGTTTCTGCCCAGAACCGGTCTATTTTTACAATAAAAGATGTAATTCCAGATGATACTGCTACCTACTACTGTGCCTACTGGGATTCTCACAGTGATAAAAACTGAAATAACACCAGGGCAGAAAGAAACCCAAACCCTTCCTTAACATCTAAACCACAAAGTTGTAACTTGTGCCACTCTCGCTGTCTTCCTACTCTGTCTAGGATGAGCTGCTGAAAGGTCAAATCTTTTTCTGCCATCCAAAAAGAACAGCTGATTGCACAACTGTCTTTTTCAAAGTCTGAGTCATCATTAACATTCTGATCTTCAAACACACATCTACTATTTTCAGGGCAAAGCAAGTATTCACTGACTTAACAATTATCAATACTGGAAACTCAGCTGCTCCTTTGGTGTTCTTTGCACAACCATAGTAGAAACCTGGCGGTCCTTGAAAGGAGAAAATATTGCATTGTTCCCCTGTAGGCAGCAGGTGCCAAGACTTGCCGGGCGATGGGCCCGGACGGTGCTCGCCCCGCCTGTGCCCAGCTGGGGCTGGCCCAGGTGCGCATGCCCGGGTTCGGCAGGGTGTGGTTCCGGAGCAGGCGCCAGAGCCAGGCGGATCGAAGTTAGTTCACTGATACTAAGCCGAACCAACACTAGCTCGATTGACTCTGTTCGCGGCTGGCGCTCTCTCGGGCTCCTCCGCCTCGAAGGGTGGTGCCGAGGGGGCCGCGGCAGGCATTTCCTTCGGGGGAAATGCCTCGGTCTTTCATAATGGAGCCGCGGCGGTGGCAATTGCCACTTCTATTTCGGCTTTCATAACAGCTGATAGATTGCAAATGACCCGCCAGGTGTTGTCCGCACCAATAATGTCGCCGTTGGTCTCCTTATGGTGGAGACTTGCCAGCAGATTATACACCTCCCTCCAGAGGTCCCAGGTGGTCTCAGGACCCGGATAGCGGAGGGGTTCCTGCCTTTCCGCCTGGGCTACAATCTGCTCGGCAACGGCGGTGTCGGTAGGTTTGCTTGCATAGGATTCCATCATCGGTTTTACTGATGTCGATGTCGAAGAAAGAGAAGAAAAGGTTTCTCTTACCCGAATCTTTTGGGGTATCGAACGGTCTGTGGAGAAGGGTCACTTTCGGACGAAACGCTCGGGGAGACGGTTTAGACCGAAATTGCTGCCCGCATTCTCCACCAGATGTTGCGTGAGGCAAATCTCGCCGTGAGCGCGAGCTCGGTTTGCGAACAGAGTCGATCGAGCTAGTGTTGGTTCGGGTTAGTATCAGTGAACTAACTTCGATCCGCCTGGCTCTGGCGCCTGCTCCGGAACCACACCCTGCCGAACCCGGGCATGCGCACCTGGGCCAGCCCCAGCTGGGCACAGGCGGGGCGAGCACCGTCCGGGCCCATCGCCCGGCAAGTCTTGGCACCTGCTGCCTACATTCCCCAGCTAGGGAAGAGAAGGCAGTAGATGAAAGGCAACACAATGAAGAAATTGATGGTGGGAATGATATGCTTGCCACTGCCTAGCACATCTGGGAAAAAATTCTCCAGTATTGCTTCCCTGCTTTTCATATAAGCAACTCTTAAGTCCCTATATATATTGATCAGATACTGCAAAATCCCACACAGACCCATTTAAATCAGAGATTCAGTCTCTTGTCTGCCACAGCTGATGATGCGATGCCCTTTTATTTCATGTTACAGTGAATTAGTATATAGCCCTGGGCACAGCAAGCGTTTCAAAGAAGAGTGTGAGAGGAACAATTTTTGTTTGTGGCTTTAGCCTAGATATGTGCTGGCTCATCAGTTTTTCTTTTCTTGACAAAGGGTGTAATCGGATGCCTGAAATGCTGGGCCATCACACAGAATGAGCCAGGAGACTAGAAAGAAGCTCAGACTAGGTGCAAATGATCACCAAACAGAAAGTCATGGAAATCTTAAACACATAGTGAAGTTTAAGCAGACAGGAGCTTGCTGATTTCATTGAATTCTGCTGGTTCTGTGCTAGTCAGTGGTGTGGCACACAGCTCTCAGCCAGAAGTTGTTACTGTCACATGCTGTCTTTATTCATGGGATCTCATAGCAGTTTTCCAGATAGCTTCCTCTTAGTTCAGTGAATTGTCCTTAATTTCTGTTGTTTTCTGCCATCTGTGTGCAGTGCCCTGCTGCATCCATCACCGATGCACTTGCAGTGCTGCAGTCCACATTGCTGCTTTTCTCAGGGACCTTTCCCTTGTGGTCCTGTCATGGTGTCAGAAAGCAGACTGCATCCTCATTGCAGCCTGTGGCATCACTGTGCCCACTTTATGATAGTAGCATAGGTGTGGATCATTAAAAGCTCCAACTCCAGTGATTTCACCACCTCTTGCACATTCTGGGTGTTTCACAGGAGACCAGCACTTTCCAAGCTCCACAAGAGCCATCCATTGCCTGTCCAAAGAGCAAAGCTTTGTGCAGGATTTCCTCTGGCTTGACATCAGTGCTACCAGCTGCCAGACAAGGAAGTCCCCTCCTCCTCCAGGGCTGGTTTCCTTCTCCTCTCTCAACAGCAGTAGTGTGGCAAGAAAACATACTGCTGCTGGCAACACCTGTGGCCACAGCCACTTGGTCTTGTAAGTCCTTCCTTGTTTTCTTGCTTTTCCTCACAGGCACCCATGGCTCTTTTAACAGGCATCTTCCCAAAGCCCTTAATTTTTGAATTCCAGCTGATGACAGCATTTCTCTTCTTTTCTTTATTTTTTTTCTTAGATGGATTTGCACAAGAAGCTCTCATGCAGAGCCCTCTGTCCATCACTAAGTTTAAAGGAAGTGTATGCCTGGAATGTCACTTTAAAGACTTCCCTGAAAATTTAGGTGGCACCATCATACACTAGTATCAACAGAAGGCAGACAAAGCTCCAGAGAGAATACTCTTTTTTGCAGGGGCAAAAGTAGTAGATGAGGGCTTCCAAGCATACAGCTATGTGGCTGAAAATGTTTCTAGCCAGAAACTGTATTCTTACAATCAACAATGTCATTCCAGACAACACTGCACCTCCTACTGTGCCTACTGGTATATTCATCGTGGTAGGAACTTGGGAGATCACCTATACAAATACTCCCTCAGCATCTCAACCAGAAACAACTTGAAAGATCACAACTCACAGCCCCTGGTGTGAATGACCTGCAGCAGCTTGGCCTCATGCAGGCTCTGGAGAAGTATGACACTCTCAGTGCTGACGGATGGCTTGGAAGCATCAGCTGCCAAAAGCCTGAGATTTCAATTGAGCAAGTGCAAAATGCCAAGGAGATTATAAAGGTCCAATACCTAACTCATGCTCTTCATTACACCTTCTCCTACCTCTCTCTCAAACATGGCAGCCAACTGGTTGTGAGGATTTATGAAATGGAAAGGGACAATTTTCCATTTTATTATTCCTCAAAATAGGTCAACATGTTGCACTGGAGCTCTTCAAAGCCTTAGGCCTCACAAAGAAAAATAAATAGAGAGCTTTAGGCTGAAGGTTTGTAAAATTTTATGCAAAGGAAGCAGAGTCTTCTTTTCACTCAAAAGTTAGTAACTGCCACAGGAGGAATATTTTCTATTTATTCCTCCTCGCATCTGGAGGTGGGCTTTAAAACGCCCTAAGTTTTTTGTGCTGTTGTGTGGTATTATTTTTAGCTGTATCAGTCCTTTTGCCCATCTTCTTGCTTATCACTTTTTAATCATCGTAGTGAATTCATGAGAATCACAAAAAAATTCTGGACACAGAGTTACCAAAGCTACTACCAAAGAAGAGAGCTTTTCATATTTAAGAACAATCTTTCATATTTATGTCTCATACTCAATACACCCCTTCTAGCTACCGCCTTAAAGCATATACCCACCCTCACGCTTAGAGAAATTAATCCACAGAGGTTTTTGTCTACCATCAAGTCTCTCCTTCTTATTATCCTTTACTGTGGTATCCTGATACTCTCCTCACTGGTCCATTGAAGTGTTAGTAAAAAATATGAGCCTGGTGACACAACTTTCAAATATGCATTTGGTCTCCAAATGGCTACAGTAAGAAACGCACAATGTTTCTTTTCATAGAGGTGATCCAGTCTAAGTTGATTGTGAAGGGAAAATGCCTGGAATGTAATAAGCTTGTCCTCTTCCTACTTACAAGACCAGATCACCCAGGGGAGTTAGAGAAGCTGTCTGCAATACATAGAGTTTCCCTTTTTTTCCTCTAATGAGACCTCACAGCTACACACTGTTGTGGCCATAATCCAAAACTGCAGGTGAGATGGTGGTGGTCTCCTGTGCTGTGCATCTCATGGCATGGCAGAAAAGCAGTGGTCATCACCATTTTCTGTCTGTATCACTCCTGCTATTGCTTTGTGGTTGCAACTGTGATGTTCCTGCTCAGGAGCCTCCAGAGTAAACAGCTGCTTTTGTTACACCCACTTCAAGTGAAAGACCCTTACTCTCAGTCTAGTTCCTCCCTCCAGCCATAAATGCTAATTTCTTAATGTAGTTTTGCTGTCAGGATGCCACATGGGATCCCAGAAGCACTCAAACTCAGTTTCCTTTAAAGGGCAAACTAAGAATAGAGGCTTTTGATTGACAGTAGTGGTGATCCCTCTGATACTATCTTGGGCTGCTTTGTAAGAAACCCACATGCAAAGGAGCAGCCTCCTTCTTCCATCAGTTAGTATATGAAAAGATGCCAGTGAGCTGCTGCTGCAGCAGAGTCTGGAGTGATTCAGGAGATAAATAAGAAGGTACAGGGGGAAGAAAAAGCAAGCTGCAGCACTCGGACACCTTCAGGATGCTTATGGTGCAGGCTCTCCCTCTTTTCCCTCTGCTGAATTGTATTAAGGCAACTAAAAATGCACTCCATGCTGGCAGTACTTGATGTCACTTAACTGCAGATGAGAGAGGGTGTTCTCCTTTGGGAAGAGCAGGATCATCACCTGGAGGTATGTAGGTTTTTAACATGCACAACCCTGTGCACTTATTTGTGTGTCTAAAATGAAAGAGGAACCTTCACCTAATTCTTAGGCTTAAAGCAGAGGAGCTAGCTAAAAAAAAAAAGTAGCAATGCTTTAGGAAAGAGATTTGCTCTGACAGGCATTAGACACCAGCTAAACAACCAGATGCAATTCTGAAATTCCTGACATTCTCACAGAAGTCAAGGACCAGGCCTTCACTCACAAGTCTTCTGGGGCTTACTGGGAAAAAAATGGGATTTTCTTCGGCAATGGCATAGCAAGAGAGCACGTTAGGTTATTGCAAAGTGAAAACACAGTGTGTGGAATAGCTGGATCAAATACTTCGGCAAGGGAACAAAGCTAATTGTCTCTAGTAAGTACTACTATTATTGATCTGATTTTCACAGAATCATCTAGGTTCTCAGATAATTAAGAAAAAGAGATTGTAGAAAAATTAAGTTTTACCTGACAAACTATGCTTTATCCATGTGCATGGTAGCCCAGATGGGCCATAAATGTGAATGGAGTGATTGCCTCTAGATAAATACTGTGATAGGGGAACAGAGAAATGATTAGAAGTGAAAATATAAATAATGGAGTGGATTAACTCGTCTTCTGGGAAAGAAAAATTAACTGCCTCAAAGTTTACTCTAAGAACAGTAAGAAATGTTTCTTATTCATAGAGGTGGTCCAGTCTAAGTTGATTGTGAAGGGAAATTGCCTGGAATGTAATAAATTTTTAGTTCCAGGCCCTATGAAAAATAACTGGATTACTTTTACATTTACATTACCCTTAACTGTAATGAAGCTATGCGATCAATAGATGAATGCTGTTTTCAGTGGAAAGCATATAGTAATGCCTCCAGAATGTTGCTCAGAAAGTACATGCTCTTACTAAGTTCATCATAATTAAGTCAAGTTGTAAAAAGCAAAGGAGAATTCCAGAGAAAGTAAAAAAATGTTATTCCTCTGGCCAGAAATGTTCTCTGATGCAATTCCCAATTAAACTGTGCCTGTTTAGAGGTAGCTGCTTTTGCCAAAAAGATAATAGCATAATCACTCACCAAAGGCATGAACTCAGTTATGGGCATCAGTAAGTTTTGTTTAGAATATGGACTTTGTGTTTAAAGTACAGGCTTCAAAATATGAGTTGGATGAAATTCCAGTTAAGGTACTTCCACAGAATAAGTAATTTGCAAGACAGGGCATTAAAGGGAAAAAAATAGCTTGCCTTCATATTTAATGCAAGGAATAACTAGGAAAATTCCTTAACTTCCTTTGGAATCATAATGTAACCACACTTCTTTTTAAAACAGAAAAAAAAAGAGCTTACTTAAGAGAAAATGTAGCAGGCCAGAGGCACCATATTTTTGTTCTGGAAATCCCAGAGTTGAAGAATTAGAAATCAGCAATAAAATAAGCATGGCATCGCTTTCTTCCTAGAAGATGTTTTTCAAACCCTGAACATTTTACACACTGCAAAAATTGAACTATTTCAAAAAGTAAATATTAAAAGTTAATTTTAAAAAAAGTTAATTAAAAATATTTCTAAAAGAAATATTAAATTCCTCTTACCAAATAAATGAACAAAACTCAGGAACTGTTACCATAATTTCCTAATCTTCAAAGACTTGTGCAGATAAATACACTTTCTGACAGCAGCATTACTTGGATATGGGCTCTCACATAGTGACCTGAAGTTTTTAACTCAGTATCATGGCAGATTATGAGTATCGTCAACAATATTTTGCCTTCCTAAAGTCTCTCAAAAACAGTTTTTCAAATATTTGTAGTAAATTTCTAACGTTGTAAATAAGCAGTCTTAAAGTTATTTTTCTAAAAAAGATCTCAAGACATCTTTTTTAGGTATTTTTTTATCTACTCTGCTATTAAAGTATTACAAAGTAGATCTAGTCCCTCTCCCTCTATCAGATGTGCCGCTTGATACAAAGCATGAACAAAGTAGTCTACATGT
The DNA here is from genome assembly GCF_036169615.1 of Heliangelus exortis. Taxonomy (NCBI): domain Eukaryota; kingdom Metazoa; phylum Chordata; class Aves; order Apodiformes; family Trochilidae; genus Heliangelus; species Heliangelus exortis. The sequence goes on along the minus strand of NC_092423.1, from coordinate 51,264,919 downwards.
TAGTGTTCACTAAACAATTTAGGACTTAAATAATGTTTTTCCATGCACATGGCACAGTATCAAAGCTTAGACCAAATATTCTCTAGTGATTGAAATACCCTGTATTATGTAAAAAAAAAAATAGTTTTGAATATCTGAACGAGTCTTGTCTTCTGATTTTGAGCTTGATTTTCTGTACCATACTCATAAAAGCTTTTATTAATTTTGGTTCTCTATAACATAATACATTTTAAAATAAGATTGAAAGTTATGTTTTCTATTTCCAGACATTCTAAATAGTATTGTAACTATTTGTGTCTGAAAACTACAACTTGCCATTTGAGTTCATCGAAATAATATTTCATATAAAGTGTTTTTGAATGCCAGGTCCATCCAGATCAGCCAAATACTTATTTTTACTTCAAGAATGGAAACAGCTGTAATTCATCCGCCCTGTTACTTAAAATTCCTTTCATACACAAGATATTTATATTCCCATCCTAAGTACTTCATAACAAATTAGAGAGTTAAAACATTTGTTAATAAGACAATTCGGTTGCTGTTCTTCAAAGCTGTATTTTGTGACTGCATATTTATTTGGTGTACACTATTATCCTCTAACTCTCTATTTTGTTTGTTGGTTTTTTTCCTTCAATAACCAATCCAGACCAAGGAAATTCTCCACCAGCAAACTCTGAGATCCTGCAGAGCCAACACAAAAATCAGTTAACATATGTTTGCCTTATTGAGAAATTCTATCCAGAAGTTATTCGGGTGACATGGACTGATGGAGAAAAAGAGATAACAGAAAACGTAGTAAAAGGAGACGCTTGGAAGTCTGCAAAAGGAGATGAATATTCCATCAGCAGCTGGTTGACTGTACCAGCAGAGAACAAAGACAAGAACTATTATTGCAAGTATGAGCATGAAAGCCAGCAGGAAACACTGACAACACAAGGTATGCACCACACTTTTAAAATTTAATTCTATGAATTACTAAAACAATTTTTTTTTTTTTTTTGCAACAAAATTATAGAAATAATGCTTTCTCTTTCTGTTCCTGAAAGCATCTGCTTCTTGGCACAGCAATACCCAAAATACACATCCAGAGAAACTATTGTTTTTTCAAGGAAAACTATCAACCCTGTGCTATGCTCCTCAAGTGAATGTCCTTTTCTAATAGAAAGGACCAGTTCTTGAACTTCATCAGGCATAAAACAGCACAGCTCCACAAGGTCTGCACTGAGCCCTCTCGGTTACTTTCCATTCTATAGAAGTTTCTGAGAACAGTATCACCTCTCTGTCACCCACAGTTTACTGGTGCAAGTCCCTCTGACACCCCCTGACATAAGTCACAGTTAAGAAAAGCTAAAGAGTTGAAAACTGAGTTGACTGAGGATGTAGAACAAAGTTTAAATATATTACTTACTCATAGTCCAGCAATAGTGAGGTAATAGCCATGTATGAAAAGAACATATTTCATTTAATTGCAGAATGACAGATTATACCAAGCAAAATCTGAAAGACTGCAAATTTAAAGAAAAAAGTAACCTATAATCAATGCAAATTGTTTAAACCCTGGTCATTTCTTTAAGAAAAGCTGCTTTTATTGGTTTAGATTAATTTTTTCTCACTGCCTGCTTCGGTTCAATTTATTATCTCTGTATGTTACTTGAGTGAGAGCATGGCAAATGGGTAAATAACAGTTACATTTCAACCATTTTCTGTTTCAAGCACAACAGGGCTTTATTTTAAAGAACAAACCACTACCAAAATAGCAAATTCCCAACACAGGAACCTTAGATCTTACTCTCCTCAAGTTTACTCTTTAGTGTTGAGAAACCACCATGTAACAGACTAATTAAAGTCTCTCCTGATACACATTATCCTGGGTTTTCTAGTAGCAGTAAGTTTTAAGGGCAGACTCCACCTGTTTCAGTGGCAAGATCAGGTGATCAAGTTCACCAGTTCCAAAAAAAGGAGATGCTGCCAAGGAACAGCCTAATGGACACATTCCTGAAAAGCAGAGGCAAACCTCCCATCTGGGGCAACAAATACCCAATCACAGAATCACAGAATAGTTATGGTTGGAAAAGACCCCTGAGATTACTTCTCTACGAGCATTCATGCCCTTCTAATTCTCTCTGCAAATGAATCCTACCTGTGAACATCTTCTCTGAAGACAGATATTAAACACAGGGGTTTTTTTGTTGTTTCATATTAACTTCCCATTTCACTGTTGCTGTAGGGCCTTTTTTTTCCTCCTATAACACAATTCATGTATGTTGAAATTAAAGAAAAGTCTAATTGGGACACTCCAACTCTCTTTCTATCAGCTGCTACAGAGACAACTTCTCAGCAAGAGGAATGCAGCACATATCCTGGACACAGCACTGGTTTTAATAGAGGTAATAAAAATTTATTAAAATGTGGGAAAGTACTGCATGTCATGCAAGAGTTAGATATTCTTACATACGCTAAGAACATCATGAAAATTACCTCTCTAAATAGCATACAGGATATCTTTTAAGCCTGGGGTCTGGCACTTTAAAATGCTCCAGTACTACTCTGAATTGACAGTTGCCTCCTGTTGAAAATTATAAAGGGCTCTCCTAGCTTTATGAGGAGCTTTACTACAGGTGCTGTTCAGGCTACTAGATTACCAGCCTGCATTAAGTGCCACTGTTTAAAATATCTAAGTAGTAAAATTCTCGGTTTTTCAGCTCAATATTCCACCAGCCTAGCAATTGTCTAGTACTTCAGCCAAGGAAATGTACTTTTAGACTGAATGGGAATTTACCAAATTGTGACCACTTATCTTCAAAAAGCATTCAAACAAGCACAGTGCTACCCATAATCAGTGCTGGAAACACTGGAACATTGTTCTTGCCTTTGGAGGGAATAACAGCCCAGCAGCAATGAGGGGCAGCCTACTGCTAAGAAACCTGCTTAGTCTGGAGCATATTAGCTGTGCAAACTCACTCAAAGGACAGTCATACTGTGTCCACAAGGATCATTAGAATTGCAGCAGTAAATAGACTACACAGTCCCAGATCTACCCATGTTTTAAGAGGTTGTACAATATTGACACTAAACAAAATTTATGTTTGTTACAGATCACTTAATGCACAGGACAGCGTATTTAGTGTATATCATCATTCTTCTGAAGAGCTCCATGTACTATTTCATTGTACTCTTCTTCATCTACAGAATGTGGGCTTCAACCAAGAACCAAGGAAAGAAAGCATAAATGCTGCTTTAAGAAAGACTTACAAAATCATTTTCAATTTCCTTTGCTATCTACTTACCTATTCCCTTGCTCTCAGTGTTAGATGTAACAACAAAACAAAAAGAAAACTGTCCCAAAACATTTTTCTGACAGTAGTGCACAGCGTTTGTTTCACTTTACTCCTGGTGTTTCTGTAGCAGTCTGGTTTCCTAATTGTACTGAGTATTCATCACCTGAGGTGAGCAACAGGAGTAAGGTTACATACCTTGGATTTTAATCTGAAGTCCGTGTTATAAAATGAGAAAGGTACTCACATTAAAAGTACTTATGCATGCAGAAGTTTAGAGAAGTAGTGGGGATATTGACATATAAAGCACAGATGCATTTTGTCATTATGCTATGGACTCAATTAGGAGCATTCCTGTGCTGTAAATTCACAGATTTTTTTGTTCATTTTTACTTTCAATTATTTATTACAACTCTCATGTAACCACCAAAGCAGGACTTAAATATTCTAAAGTGATGTGTGCTTTAGGAGTCAATTAAACACCATTTTTTTAAAAAGTGACCATAGCATTTATTAATTAGGAAGTTATCATCTTGATTATAGATAAATTTTAAGTTGAGCAAAACTTTTAATTTGAAGCTTTGCTAGAGAAAGTGTTTTTACAATAGAGGAAAAATTCTCAGATGTTGGACTTCAAACTCATTATCTCAAAGTTCCATAAATCAGTTGCTTTCAAATTTAGTGGGAAAAACAGAAGTAGGTATATCAGGCTAAAGCTTTGGTCAGTTTCAGGAAAAACAGTGACATAAGCCTGGAGTTAAGTACCTGCAGCATCTACATTCACTGTATCTTTTATGATGTAAAGGGCAATAAAAGCCATGTGCATTTTCAAGGCCTATGTTTGTCCTCCAGGATTTCCACAGCATGTACCAAGATGGCTAGAAAAAATGATACATTCCTCTGTGCATATTAATTGCTCAGGAAATCAACAATCCTCAAAACCATCAGTTTTCCACTTTTTAATGTATTCAACAGAACACTTCTACACAGAACAATATAAGCCATTTTGTTACATCTTTCCTGATAAAGAGCTAAGCCAAACCAAGAGGAAATTAAATGCTGTTACAACAGGACTGCCTTCTAGGACTCAAGCTTTGGCAAGGGAAAGAGAACATGAGTCAGGCTCAGTTCTAATAATAGCTGTTTTATTAATAGCATGTCTTGCAAGCTATTTATAATCTGCATGTTAAAGGCAATACAACTATATACTGCTTTCAATGTCATGTTACTCTTCAGTGTGAAGAAAGATGTAATCTCCAGTCTTTAGTCAAACTCTCTTTGAAAATGCATTGATATATCATGCTATTAATTGTTTATGCTTGGTTCCTAACAAGGTGAAATAAAATAGCTACAAAGGTATTTTTGGAATGCAGTTACTGTAGATTTTAGTAGAATCATAAATATTACTGTCCTGCTCTCCCCTACCTTTACCCCTGCTAGAGAAATGCTTGATTGCACTAATGAGCAAAGATCTCTCTCAATAAGACGATCCCCAAATCCAATTATCATTTCTCATCCATGAAACTGAAAGATACAATCCATGCAATACAGGAAAACAGAGTCAACACAGTTGAACTTAGCTTATACAGACATATACTGTTCAAACTAAGTTTTTAATTTTTATTTATTTAGCCCAAACAAGAGGACAAGTTTTTTTTTTAAGGCATCTGGGTGCTGGGGCATTTGTTTGCAAGAAAGTTTGGTTATTTAGTGGAAAACCCCTGTAAAGTGAACCAGTCACAACTGGTTCAGAGGGGGTGGGCTGTGGTGAGAATGGGTGATAAGCCAGGGACAGTTAGACCACAGCCGTCCTGTCTTTTACCACAGCATACTTCTAAACCATTTCCTTCTAATGGAAATATAAAGTGATAAAAACCACATGCCTAAGTTACTTGTAAATAACAAAGCAAAACTCACCATTTCCCGTGTATGTTGGTCTAAATGCATGCTTGTGGTATGTATGTGCAGGGGCTATTGCTACCAAAAAAACACGGGTGCTACAGGATGCTTGCTGGACTTCCAGTCTTATATATCATGAGTGCACACCAGTGTTAGATGTTACTAACATGGACTTCTGTTGTCAGGACTTGAAAGGCTTCTCTTCTCATACAACTGTTTTTCAGTGATTTCAAGCTCTTACAAGCATTACAAACTGAATTACAGGAGCTCTGCTCCTGTTAGAGATTTGCGGTACTGTAAAAATAGCTACAGGCAAACTGGTGTATCCAAGGAAAAGAATGGGATCAACTTTTTCCAGGAAAGCACAAAGGAGGAATGACCACAGATGAATTTATTTATAGAAAGAGATTTGCAATGTATTCTTTATCTTAGAACAATTCAGATTAATAAACAGTTGCTAGAACAATTTGTGTCTTATGCTGTACAGCAACTCACATGCTTGAGAATATTGCCTCCTCAACTATCAAAACAACCTATAACAGGTGATATGGAAAATTATCTGTGGGTTCCTCTTGCATGTAGTTTTAAGTGAGAAAGATCTGCAGAGGGCTTATGGCAGTCTGCCAGCATCTGAAATCTGTTGATAGTGGGTACCAACACTAATAAACTTTGAGATTAAAAGAGGAAACTGTGCAGTTTGAGATTATGAAACTGCTGGGGCATCAGCAGACACTTTGAAAGTTCTGAGAAAATAAAAAATATCAGTGGAATAGTTTGAGAATTCGTTCCTCTGGACCCATAGAGGGAAACAGATCAAATGACAATTAACAAGTAATTGACAAGTTTTACCTAGTGAGTCCAAACAATCATTAAATATAGATCAACCACAGATACATCTATTTACCAATCTCTTGATAAGGTACACAAGACAACACTTTCCATTAATTGCTAAATCACTGGAAAATTAACCTCCAGAACTACTGAACACGTAATGGACAAATACTTTCATACCACCTAACAGGTAACCTAATATACATGTATCAAGAAGATATGTCTTTGTGAGATCTTACAGCACACAGAATCACAGATCATTTGGGTTGGAAAAGACATTTAAGATAACCTAGTCCACCACTAAACCACATCCCTAAGCACCACACCCAGACACCTTTTAAATACCTCCAAGGATGGTGACTCCACCACTTGCCTGTGCAGTCTATGCCAGTGCCTGACAACCCTTTCAGTAAAGAAATTTTTCTCAAAATCCAGCCTCCTCTGGCACAAATTAAGGTCATTTCTGCTTCTTCTGTCACTTGATACTTGGAAGAAGAGACCAACACCCACCTGGCTACAACCTTCTTTCAGGTAATTGTAGAGAGCAAGAAGGTCTCCCCTTAGCTTCCTCTTCTCCAAACTAAACAACCTCAGTTGCCTCAGCCACTCCTTGTAAGACTTGTTCTCCAGACCTTTCACCAACTTCATTGCCCTTCTCTGAACACACTGTGGCACCTTAATGTCCTTCTTGTTGTGGGAGGCCCAAAATTGACCAAAAGATTGAAGGTGCTGCCTCACCAGTGCCAAGCACATGGGGGATGATCACTTTCTTAATCCTGCTGGACACAGCATTTCTGATGCAAACTAGGATACATTTCCCATGCTTTCTACTTTATAAACTCTTCTGACACAAGCTCCACTAGCAAATCAGTCATAGGTTCTGTTACCAGTTTTCAAATCCCAACAACTTCCCCCAGAGATTTTCTTTTACAGAAGACAGGATGCAGGAAGATGAGATTGAAGTCAACAGATAATGAAAACAGGTAGTCTCAAAAGAAAAGGTCATCCAGTGTTCTCAGTGACATGAGATTTCAAATCAGAAGCAAAATCAGTTTCTCAAGAATATTTCATTCCTCCCCCAGCTACAGCTTTGCCACTTTTGGCGAAGTGAATGCATGAGGCAAGATAATTCGGGAAATAAATAAAGTAATTCCCCAAGTGAGGGAGTCTTCTCTCATATTCAACTAAAGTGCATGACAAAAAATACAGGTTTCTGCTGTGAAAAAGTGCTTAACAGCCCCAAAAAGAAAGATTAGGTTGTCACAGAGCTACATGCTGAGAGACAGCTCCTGTGGGGGGCCCTGATTTACAGGAAGGATCCTTGACCAATGGGTCACTTCAGGGAGACTTTTCCTTTCTTTTACTGAAATAGCATAATGCAGATCATCTTGAGGCTCAAATTGTAATATAACAGTAGGAATAACTGTTTCCTGGCTGACTTTGTAGAAGCTACAGGTGGGATGATTCCTCAGTAGCCAAGGCTTCATACCTTTAATATGACATCTCTAACCATTTTTACATTATTTAATATAATTTCATTTTCATACCCATACAGGAGCTTGAATCAACACTATATACTCGACAGCTGGGGCAGACTAACAGAAAGAAAGTGCACTGAGGCTCAAGTGTCAGCTCTCTGAGGAGCTCAAAGCAATGCCAGTCACAGGCCCTGCAACACCACTGCAATATGAGGCATGGTAGCTGAATGCACATGGGGCATTAATCTGGGTAAAGGGTGTTGGACACATCAGCTTGTTCAGCTTGTTCACATGGGCAGTGAGGGAGAGAATAAACAGAAGGGGGAGTCAGAAACATCATTTCCATCTTCAAGTACAGTCACAAAGATAAGAGCAAACGGAGAACTTTTTCATGGTGAGCATACACCCTTGTAAAAACTTCTGAGTCTGCAAGTTTGACTGCTATACCCATAGCAAAAGGCTGCATCTCCTCTTAAAGACGTTAGTATTTTATGCTCTGCAGTTTAGCTCTGCTTTTTTGGTCAAAGTGTGCTGTTTCCACCAACATTCCTTAGTCCACCAGCAATCAAAACCAAATCACTTGAGCCTAAGTTACATTTAATTAAAATACATTTTCCTTTTAAGTTGTTAGTGTGGGTTTTGTCCACAACACTCCGAGGTATCAATGCCACTGAATAAGGTTTCAAGCATCTCCATGCAGGAATGACCAACTGTACCTGGAACTCCAGCAGCCTGCATGGTAAGCAGGGGATTTTGTTCGTGATTCGTATTCCTCTAACTGAAATTTTCTCCCTCTTAACTATCTCCTATGTCACAAACAGTCCTTCACTTGCAGGCCACTAGAGTACAGCACTCTTCGTTGTCCTCATGCTTTACGGCCCCTAGATGGAGCAGCAAATCACTCATTATGCCAAGAAATTGCAAGTTTTCTTAGTGTTCCAGCAAGTCCTAACTCCTCTTCAGAAAGCTTTTAACACCTACCTTCAATATAGTCCGATTCCTAGTAGGTACAGAGCATACCTGCTCGCCTTCATATCAGCTTGCAAAATAAATCCTAGCAAACTACATCCTTCAAGGAGAGTCACACAGAACATGCACATGAGCTTACAAAGGCCACGGAAGAACGAGTCCTCAGATGCAGAGGCAATGGACAATCTTTGTGGTGTGTGTGTGTGTGTGTGCGTGTGTGTGTGTTTGTGTGTGTGTAAGGGCAACTCACCTGATTGTTTCCACCAAAGTGAGGTCAAGATAACAGTCTGTACCCCACCTCTGCTCTGCAAATGTCTCTTCTGGTAAAATATTACTACTGGGAGGGTGACCAAGGGAAGAAAATGGCCTGTGCAGGCCCTGGGTACCCAGGTTATCTGCTCAAAATTTAAATGGACAGCCCTGAAATAGAATCCATAACCCTGTCATAGGTACTCCTGAAGGAAAACTGGCTGTCTGAAAGAAAGGGGAAGTCTTGGCTGTCCAGAGGAAAACTGGCTGTCGAGAGGAAAAATATTAAATATCTGCTTTCTCTTCTGTTACTGTATATATGCACAACTCCACCAAACCCAGCAACCTTTAGGTTTAAGTGCTACCATTTTCTTTTTTCTGCCTGGTTTCTGTGACCCACTCATAGCTTCAGCTCATTTTCTTTCCATTTGTGTATTTAAGAACACAAGTACTTTTTCTCTTTAGTCACAGTAAGAGATACCCATGCTTACCATCTGAATAAATGCTTCAGCAAGTAACAGTCCCAACCCAATGGATAAGAATCTGTAATTAACTATTACTACACATTTCTAATTACTAAAGACCTTTCTGTCTCCAAGTATCTTTCTTACAGTTTTGACACTAATATTTGTTACAGCTCTGTAGCTAAGCAAGTCCTTCCAAAATCCAATTTTAAGTCTATGAGTTCTTGTAAATGCTTCTGCTAAGTTTCAGAGTTCACTCTGCAGATACCACAGCTAGCAAGTTCAATCTTAGTAAATACAACATGCACCATGAGCTTACAGGACTCAGAGGGTTTTCTAAAAAGGCTAAATCTGCAAAAGAGTGAAAATGGTCTAAAACCAATAAAGGTATTCTTATGTGCAAAGAGGTCTGAAAAATTCTGAACATAGGTTATGGTCTCCTTGTGCACACAGAATTGCACATTATCTCATGATAGCTTTTGTTCTATCATTTATCAATCTGCAACCAATTCTGAAGAAATATCTTCCCCTCAAATAAATTTTTATGGATTTCAGAGGACTGCTGCAACACAAACAACAGATATAAGGGACTTTCTACTACATTATTATTTTAATCCTGAAAAAAACCAGACACCCTGAAACTAACTAACGACTCATAATTCCATATTGAAAATAGACTTGACATCGGTCACCTACTAAGGGGTAAAACGAGTTTGCACCAGGAGGTGCTAGGCCATTACAATCCAGTAAGAAAGGCACTCAGGCTTGGAGGATACTGTTTCACCTGAAGTTTATAGCCGGACTTATTGCTTTTACTTTTGAAAGGTATGTCAGCATTTAAATAGAATACAAGCAAATAGAGAAAAGTAAAAGCAGTGCATTATGCCAAAAACCTCACTCAAAACAGTATGAAGCACAAATTGACAATTATATCTAACACTAGAACAAACTCTTTTATTGGACAGTCGTTTATCATGACAAACTTTAACACCTAGGACTTTATGCTCTATTATTTATTTGCTTCATAATAACAACCTTAGATCTTCTTGTAGTATGGTTAATTAAATGCTATTTAGTATAGTTAACTATAAAGTTAAGCAATATACATGTCATTTAAAATGTTAATTGGAGCTAACTCTATAAGGAGATAATATTCTATATAATCTTACATCCTTTGCAATGGTGGGAACTGTGGGTGCTGAGCATTAACAGACCCCTTGATCCACATGCAACATGCTGGACAGGCCATGTCAATAGGACAGATGCTTCCACTATAGTCACTATACAAGTGGCTATACAAGAAAACACCTCTATTCACAGAGGAAGTTCACAGGAGAACTTCTTGCTGTACTTTTAGATAAAACCAAAGCCACACAGCTGTTATAATCATTGATACCAAGTGGGAGCTGCCTGCAGGCTCCTCTGTTCCAGTGAGGAGGTGGCTGAGCTGATCCTGAAGCCAAGGAAGCCTGTGCAGCCCACAGAGCCTACTCCTTACCTCTGCTGGTAGTCACAACTACCACAATACAGAATTTCTCTGCTTTCATGTATTATTTCAAAGGAGTATTCACAACACACTTACAGGCAGAGTTCTCCTCCTTACTTCAGGAGGAAGAAATGCCCAGTAGATTTCCTTACCACACTCTGCTTCAACTTCCTTGATGGCAGCAGCAAGTTCACAGCAGACCTCTGAAACAAAGCCAGCTGGCCTATTGCCATTTATTGTGGCCAAAGTCTCACTCTCAGGGAGAGACCTCTTCAAGGTCCCCAGTATGCTGGGGGACTCCCCTAGGGAAGGAAAAAAACACATCACTTCTAGGATAAGGAATTCTTTTTGTTCTGTTACTTTCCCTCACCCCACCCCCCTTCACTGTCACACAGCCCTACAAGAACTGACAGGACAAACTCATTGGTTACTTGCACACAACGCTCAGAGTCATTACAGGCACTGATGGAAACTTTTCCACAACCTGCTAATGAGAAAGATTTCACTGGGATTAAGCAGCTGAAGCAAGACTGACATTGCTCAGGAGAGCAAGGTTTCAGATACCTGGCAGCAGAGAAACCCAAATTTTGCCACACTTAGAGCCATAGCTCTCTTCGCCTCCACACGGCAACTGCATGCCCGGCAGAAACAAAACAATGGAGGCACCTGGAGGGGAACACTCCAAAACCAGAAGCCTCCTTCTCCTTGGCAGACAGAAGGAAGGATCCAGACCGAAGACAGGAAGGTGGGATGACACCGTATCACAAACTCCCTGAGACTTTTCTGGCCCAGCAACCGATGACACTGATTTCCAGGCAGCTTCTCAAGATGGGAGCCCATACAAAGCCAGCACATTTGTCAAATGGTGGCACAGTGCAAACACCGCTGCTGCACTTAGGTGAAGCTCCGCATCTCCATCTCTCACAATCCTGCTATGAGAAAACAAAAATCTTCGTAAATCAGGTCTCGTGGACTGTCCATCACAAGGAAGCACTGACTCTCTGGACAGAAAGGCAAGCAAAAAAAATTTTTAAAAATCAAAATAGGAAGTGTTAATGACTCAAACAAGAGCCAACAAGAACACTCCCATCTAGCTAACTGACTTGCCGGCAGCCCCTCCAGTTCAGAAAGAGATCTCAGGATGAGCCAGGTCTCAGACTCCCCATCACTGCAAGGCAAAGACTCAGAAGCCTCAGCAGGTGCCTGCACTTGCTGTGATTGCAGCAGCATTATTAAAGGAAAGATCTGAACCTTCAGGCATGGATTCTCACCCTTTAGACTCAGGAAGGTGCTTCAGGCTTCTCTCACTTTCAGCCTCTCCTCCTGAAAAGCCTGGGTGAGCAGCCTGGTGCTGCCTTGGAGGCTCCAAGAGTTGCACAGCACACCCGGCTGCCCGAGAACCACCCACTGTCACACAGCAGCAAGGAAGAAGAAGGAGAACCTGGAGGGAGAGAGGCAACCACACCATCTGACTTGTGCGGCAGGCACTCGTAGACAAGGCCTCATAGGCTTTGACCAGCCAGATCCTTTCTTTGTTCTCTTTTCTTTGCTCATTCGCATTGGCTAAATCCCTGTGAAGGGTTTTCGCAAGCCTTTGGCTGCCTCCTGTCCTCAAAAACAAGGCAGCCATAGCACTGACCCACACAAGCCATGGCCTGGGAGAGCCGAGTTGCAGGCGGAGCGTGGATAAAGACGCCGGGAAGCTGCGCAGGCCTGGAAAGCCAGGCTGAACCGCAACACACCCTTCACGTTACCAGCCCAATATGGTGCCCTGCTGGAAGAGAAAAAAGATGGGGGTTTTGATTGTTTCACCCCCCACCCCAGCCTCCTCATGATAACAGGTCCTCACAGCTACTTCTTGAAGACCAAGAATTCCTCTATCTGTGTTCCTAACCGTGCATTTCTATCTCCTCCCTGCCCTTGCTTTTGTATTTGTGTTTAATCTTCTTCTTCGTACCTCACCACCCCCAGCTTCCAGGAGCCATCTCAAAAAGCAACCCAGACCTCTGAATTTCCTTCCTACCCTTTCCCTGCTTGGGCTCCTGGTGCTCCTGGCTTCAAAGTAGAAGCTTTGAGCATTTCATGGCTTCATTAAATTTCCTCTCTCCTTCGTCCAAACTGGGCATCTTTATCTCCTCCCTGCTGCAGGTTTGTTTTTTTCCCAATTCTTCCGGGCAATTTACCTCCCCCAGCTTCCAGGAGCCACCTCAGAAAGCAACCTGGACCTCCGGATTTCCTTCCTACCCATGCTCTGCTCTGGATTCTGGGACGGGAGTCTTTAAAGCACAAGCTTACAGCATTTCATGGATACCTTATTAAGACCGTGATTTACTCTGCTTGTTCCCAGCCATGTGCCTCTGTCTCCTCCCTCCTCCCTTCCATTTCCAAAACTAGAGTAATAGACAATAGAGAAATTTTTGTTTGGTTGGTTTTGGGGGCGTTTTGTTTTGGGGTTTTTTTGTTGTTGTTGGTTTTGGTTTTGTGTTTTTTTTAATCTATTTGTCCTGGCACCTCACCACCCCTGGCTTCCCGTAGCGAGCTCAGGAAGCTGGCTGGAGCTCTCTATTGCCTTCACAGCCAACCCCTGCACGGCACCCTGTGGCTCACAGGTCAAAGGCGATGACTTCCAGCGTTTCACAGCTACTTCTTGAAGACTGTGATTGACTCTCCCTTTTCCTAAAGAGGCGTCTCTAACTGTGCCCTCTTATTTCCTACACAAAAGCAATAGCTGAAAGGGAAATACTTCAGTTGCCTTCACAAGTATCTGCTGCACAGCTGTCTATTTGCTTGCAATGTAGAATTAGTACTTGTTTGTCTAATGCATTATTTGCAGTATACTGAAACTGAGCTTCCCATTTTTTAGAGGAATGCCTGCGATCTGGTGACAATCTATTTGCCAGAGTTCTTTTTTATAGCACGCTCACTGATTTTAGCCTGACTGGGCTCCCTTTTACCCTTCTTGCATAGACATTTACCTTTCTTACACATCCCAGTGTGCCCTGGCATCTGCTTCTTACTTGGAACCACACCTTCCGTTTCATTCATGTTTTTAGGGCTGACTCTAAAAACAGCATGTTAGACATCTTTTGGTTAGTTTCCAGGTTGTAATCTATACATTTTCTTTCAGTGCTGCAGCAAACACACCTGGTTATGCCCTGCAGATGGGTTAGATATTACCATGATAGTTTTGAGTAGCTAAACACTTCTTCCAGATTAGTCTGGTCACTTAGACTGTTTCCTGTTTAACAGGTGCTGTGCTTTCAAAGTGACATGCACATCAATAAGCTGTCCCTCCACCCTGACTGCTTGTCTTAAAGGGGCTTGAACACAGGGGTGCCATCCCCTTGTTTTCTTGGGAACTGGACCCTCTGGTTGTCTACTTTACCCCATTTTATTCAGCAAGAACTCCTCTCCTGTGGTGTGCACTGAGTCAAGGTCCAGTCTGACTTTTGCCTCTCATCTCGATTGCCAGAAAACTTACACTTTTACTTTAGCTCCCCAACAGCAGACAGAGAAGCTATGTTTTGGAAGGAGGCAGGCTGGTTATTTGCTGCAAAGCTGGAGTGTCCGTTGTTTTGAATACATCAAGCATTCCAAACAAGACTTTTCATGCTGTATTTATACACTGAAGTGCAAAGTTAGAAATCTTCAGTAAGCTTCCAAGTTCATCTTCTTTTGCCATCATTGGTTAGGATTTTACATATAGTTACACTCTAGCTACATCACTATTTCTACTATCATTGTAGGGGTCTTCAACTGGGCAAGGGTCTTTTTCACCTGGGGGTGTGATTTTTAGTACTATGAGCTAAGTTCACCTAAAGCACACAGTATTCAAGTTCTGTAACTCAAATTGTCCAAGACTGCTTCAGTAGTCAATTTCATTTTAGTTCTTTTTATCACATTCTGCATTCCTGAGGTCCCGTTCTCCATACAGACTGTGAGTATTCTCACAAAATTAGTCAAGTACATGAAACATCCTCAAAACATCTTGGTAAACTGCCTCTTCAAGGCTTGTCTTTTCCATGATGTCCTTGCTCATTGCTAACTGTGATACTAATGGTGTGCCTCCCTGATTACAAATTTGTCAGCTTCATATGTAGAGAGTACATCTTGCAAAAAATAATAAATTAATTCTTAATTTCTGAGTTACTTTTCAACTTAGGCCACATGATGCTGAGACAGATGTCAGTGATCTAGCTGAAATAGCTGATGTGCATGAGGACACAGTGACACCCAGGGGTATGAGCAAGACCAAACACTTTGTCTCCTGAGATGGTGCCTCCTCACTGAGTCTCATCTTTCCTAAGGAGATGCAAAGCTACTTGTGTATAGCACAGCCCTGAAATTGAAGACTTTTCTGATCAGACTGGATTTTAGCAGGATCATGCTGGTCTCTCTCTGTTTGGAGGTTCCCTTTTGTGGGGGACAGAAAGATAAACACCATTACTAAACACATTAGCAGAGGTAAGCTCTGGAATCTTTTATAGCTCATTTGTTTTGAAAGACTTTCCCCCCTTCTCTCCCAGTATTATAGCAAAATTATAATGAAAAAAATCCCTAGAAATAACAGTTTTCCACATGTCCTTTAGAGTGCAGTTGACTTGGTGCTTTAAGGTTAGAATCCTAGTGTGATCAGGAAGTCTTAAATTTCATTTTGAGCTCTGTTGTTCTAATCATGCCCAGGAAGCAAAAATAAACCAGTCTTTTTTCCTGGAAAGTTTTGGGAAGCACGGTGTGTTTTCAGTGCTATGCAGAGCACACAAATCAAGTATCTGCTGTGTGAATTTTGTCGAAGTGATTGGAGAACAGAATGTCCTTTGATTTGGTTTACATACGGTAGAAAGAGACCATGGGCAGACACAGAAATGGAGGAGGACACCAGAAAGGAAACAACTGCTGCTTGCATCTCCAAAAGATTAATTACTGACTTGACTAGTGTTTGGACTCTTCAGAAAGAAATTAATCACCAGGTATACAAGTAAAAAAGCATTTTGCTTCTCAAGCTTTAGTTATGCCATGAACTAACTGGAACTGCTTCAACTGCCACAAAAAGTGTTAAGGTGGCCAGTGTTCACTGGGCTACATAAGCTTTTAACAGAACAGTTTGTTAAATGTCAAAGGCCAAAATTGGAACACTCAGCTACTCATGAGCCAGCCCAGGGTACTGTTTTTAAAGCTTTAGTGTACCTTCTTCCTAGATAGACCTCTTATAGCTTGTACGTAGTTTGCAACATTAACTTGCATTATCACTAAGAGCACCATATGGTCATTATAAAAATTCTGTTTCGTTACATGACTCTGGAACAGATTTATAAGGAAAACTTAATAAAGTGACATACTTGATAAGCACATTGGGTTCATTTCCTGTTTTTTCTTATCATTTTCACCTGGATCTGTAAAACCATTCACCTTTTGCATAGGGGTGAGAGCATCTCTGGGTGTACTGTACACCTTGTACTGTTACAAGCAATATTAACATTTATTAGTAGTTGGTGTGACTACTAGCTGATGTTTTCTACCTGTGCTCCAGAAGTAATTTTTCAATAGGCTGGTAATTCTGAGCTGGTAACTCTTTATCTGTCACAGTTCAATATTGAAATCACACAGCTGTCCCTGTGCCACAAAACATCCTCAACCATCTGCTGAAGCTGGAAGTGAATTAGCAGATGTGCTCCTCACCATATGCCAAAGAAGATTTTAGCAGAGTTCTATAGATGGGAAGACTCTCAAAACCCCCAAAGTATACCTTTAACTTCAGAATACACTGTTAAGAACAACCAGTTGAGACCTTGATGGTTTCTTCTGTACAAGTACACAAAAGAACACAGAGTCAGTGGCACAACCAACCACCTACGCGATCAGCAAACTACAGTTATCTTTCATTTAGTGAGTAGGCCTAGGGAGATGAGCTCCTTACAATGAAGTTTCTCAAAATGGAAGGCTTTTTCTTTTCTGGGTCCAAGAGGCACCTAGCATCCAAATAGAAAAAGACAAAAAGCTTCAGTTTTGCACAGTAAAGATGTCTGCTCCTTTGGAAAGCAGCTCATGCTGGGACAAGCAGAAGTGCTAACCCTCTGGATTGCAGGAGTCCTGAAGCCTGCCTTGCTTTGAGAAATACTCCTGAAGGGCAGCAATTTTTCCTGAAGGAAAGCATTTGATATAAGGCCAGAAGACCAATTCCTCCCTGATCAAACGTTGGGTGGCCTCGAGCAAAGTCTAATGCAGGGGCAATGACACTTCAGATACTTCAGAATTGCCCCTGCGGGTGCAGGGCACTATTTCAAAGGCAAAAAAAGATACTTTTCAAGTATAGGGAGATCAGAATTTACTGTTCTGCAAAGATTTTTCCCCATCCTATTGGTATCTCAGTATTTAGAAGAAAACACAAAACATCTGGTTTCGGTCAGTAAAGTGTCAATTTAATAAACTCCTTAGCCACATTTCCCACCCCTTCCTCCCACCCTAAAATTTCATTTCACACTAAAGCAGCAGATGACAGAGCTTGATGGTGTACAAGAGAAGGTTGAAAATCTGCACTCTTAACACTAAGAGTATCAGGGGCTAATATTTGACAAAATAACCTAGAACTCAGATGTGCCCATGCAAAAAGAAGCAGATTTTTATATATACAGTCCCTATTTTTTCTTATAAATTTAAATATTTTACAAAACTGTTTTTGCAAAATGTATAAAGTTTAGCAAATACCTCAAATGTATCTTAAAATAAAATGTTCTCATCCCAAAGGTTATTTCAACAAGGAAATCTAAATTGCACCAGATAAAAGGCACTTGTGCTGTGTGATGTCTCGAGCAAATCTATGTTAGTTTATAATACAGTCATACAGTGTCTTCTTGAATTCATGCAGTTGTCTCTGAGCATCAAGCATCATTAAAGCAGCCAAGAGATCATGAGTAAACTTGATTCCTCAGTTGTAAAAACATTTTTCTATCACTAAGTTGAACATACAGCATTGTGCTCCAGCTCTGACTTGAATCAAACGCTACAGAAAAATTGCTGTCATTCACAGGGGAATTCAAACTACATTTCATTCTCTCATGTTGTAAAAAGAAACCTGCCACTTAATTATGGAACTAAACCACCAATGAACAGCTCAGTATTCAAATAGTTTGTGCCAATGAAAGTCTGTATTTAAAAACAAGCTAGAGGCTAGTTATTCAAGGAGCAGTGCATCGTATTTTCAGTTTCCACTTCACTGTTGAGATAAAAGTGCAGTCCTATTTGCCTTCATCTTCTCCAGCCTTTTCATTAAATGGCTATTGGTCATCTCCATCTCTTCTATCTTATCCAGTGCCGTCCTTAACTGCAAAATAAAAGCAAAAGTTACGATCACTTTAGGTTTACTTGGACTTCCTGCTGTTCTTAACATGTCACAGAGGACATGATGTCAGGAATACAAGCATTATATGCTTTATGAGAGTGCTGCCAATTAGGAAAAGATGCTCATTACTGCAGGCAGACAAATGGGGATTCACTGTTAAAAAAAATAACTGGGAAGCAACTGACACATGCAGTATGTACTCGCTGCAAAAGAACCAGGTGTCTGTGTCTTCCTTTTGAATGTTATTTAAAGGTAAAATCCTCTCCACCACTGTTACTTGCTGATGGACATGTATTCCCAAGGAGAGCAGGCACCATGCTACTCATGCAGCAGGTCTTAGGTAAGCATGACCAATATTTCTCAGTTAAACACTGTGGGCTGCATGCTGCACACTTCCCAGGCTGGCACTTGGCACAGGGAACACTCAGCTCCCTAGTTATATTTATGGAATAATTAATTTAGAATAGTACAAACTACTGCATTTAGAAGAAAATACAACGCTAGATCCTTCCTTTCAAGGAAGTACAGCGTTCATTTGTAATTAGTATTACTTCTATGTACTACAGTTGTCATCTGCATGCAATGCTGACAGACTCTGAGGCCTCCTCAAAAACACTTCAAAGGTTACAAAAAACAGAGCTTGGAGGCAAAAGACAGCAGTACAAACTGAGAGGAGCAGGGAGCTGAAAAGGAAGGCAAGTTGATTACCTCTCGCTGAAGCTTCCTCTTTTCAGCTTTGAGTTCATCTTCTACTTTTTCTGCATTTTCTGCTGCATTTTTATACCTTGCAACCTGCCCCTCAAGTCGTCCAATCTGCAAACACAAACAAGACAAAAAGAACCATTACTCAAGGCCTTCCAGCCTGAGCACACCTGCCACCAGATGTTCTTCCCTTTCTGAAAAAGCTACACAAGGCACGCTGTGAACTGTCCATAGTGTCTCCTTAAAAAAAGCAGCAGCCATAATTAAGAAGAGAGTTTTTAAAACAAATTGTGGGCAGAAACTTGGAATACTTCTCACTGCCTGTTCCTTCCTCCAGAGGGTCACAGGAAACATTAGTGAGCACAGCATAAGAGACAGATAAGAAAATATAGAAAGTTAAGGAACTAAGTATAAAGAAAAGTCAGAAAAAGTAAAAAAAAAAAAAAAAAAAGAAGAATTGGGGAGCACATGGGATTAAAACTAAAACTGGAAAGCTGAGAAACAGAAAAACAGACTGTATCAACAGGTGCTAAGGAGAATGGAGACTGTAACTGTTCCCAGGATGTGATGCAACAGGTCCAGAGCACAAGCACAGAGTTCAGGAGGTTCAGGAGTAAAGAGGGGACACATGAGACAAATCCTGGTTGCAGCCTGCTGGTGTTAAAGCCCACGTACTGGATTGTTATATTTATTGCTTCCTCCTAGCCCTAAATCACAGGGTGGGCTAGTAGCCTGTTGTGCAAGAGAGACCAACAACACATCTCTGATTCAAATTACCACCCTTTGTGTCATTTTCAGGTTCTACAGAGCTGCTGAACTACAATACCTTGTTACAGACTTATAATCACATTGTGAGTAATTCATGTGATATATATATATATATATATATATATTGATATATATATTGAGATATATATATATATATCTATCTCTGAAAACAAACTCTTGACTTTCAGAGAGTAAATTAGGTACCTTCCACATCTATAAACAACTTTCTTACAAGCAATAAAGCTAAATAAAGTGATTTTCTTCAAATAGCAGCCTCAGTTCCTCTTTATATTCTGCTCTACAGTCCCATATTAGTCTATTAACTACATATTATTTTCTCCTATGCAAACTCCTGCAAACTAAAGAACGGAGAGTAAATCAAATGATGAAACAACTATTGTAAAAGTCTCCAGAGCAAGCATTATGATAACAATAAATATGAAGAAAAACATACTTACATTTTGTTCCAAGGTAGTTATATCTTGCTCAGCTTTTGAAAGCTTAAATTTATATTCACTAATCTGTCTGTTGGCATCTCCTAGAAAAAAAAAATTATATGAATCTATTACTCAAAACAACTCTCTAAACTGGCAATTTCCCTTATAATTAAAATTAATTAAAAAGATCACTTTGTTAAGAAGCCCATATACAGGATTAGAGAGGAAAATCTTTTAGAAATCTTTGAGAATATGTGAAGGAAATAATTTTCCTGTTACTTAGAGTACACAGGCCACTGTCTGTAAGACTGTGCATTAAATCCCAGATATATAAATGGGATACTTCTACACATTTAGATCAAACTCATCTCAAAAAATGAACTGACACAATAACCAATGCACACCAAAAAACAGGTCAAATCACAACAGACAGAAAACAGCATTTAGTGGAGACATCTGTAATAACATTTGAATGAGAAGGAGCACAAAGCTTGAATCTGCCTGATAAACTAGGAGCTCTGAAAATTATTTTGGTGTCCTGACATTGCCAAAACTCTGCTCATGTTCATTGCTACAAGCGGATTTAATGACAATCTATCAAACAAGTAAAGTTCTCAGCTGAAGATTTTAGCTTTCTTCAAATGGAAAGCATCTGGCTATTGTGTTTAATATTTTTCCCTGTTTTGCTTCAGAGAGTAATAGCCCTTTAGAATGAGTTTTTTGTATCAAAGTTTCAACAAAATTAAAAAAATAAAATCAGGTACAATACTTCAACAAAATATCTCAGCCAAAATACTATAATCTAAAACCTGAAATTGTTCCAGTAGCAGAACCCAACCCGGTGGCTCATCAACTGAAAAAAATAAAAACTTCCCAGAATGTTCTTACTCAACACTGAAAGAGGCACATTTTTAAGCTATTCTGCAGTGAGAAAATTCCTGCAAGGATATTTCTCACAAGGATATACACAACCAAAAAAAAAACAGCTGCTCAATGATACATTAATTCACAACATGACTACTGCACAAGAATACAGGAAAAAGAGTTGGAAGTGTCTGCTTCCCCAGTAAGAGCACCTTTGCACAGTAACCATCTACCTACTCTGCATTTCAATTAGCTGTAAGTCGGAACCATTCTCTAAGCCTATGATATCTGGATTCAAGCCATCACTTTGGGAATATTTCTGGCGTTCTTCTTCCAACTGCATCTTCAGCTTTCTGACCTGGAAAAGAAGTGTTCTTTTGTGAAAAAGAGACTCCCAGAAGCTCAGTAGTTGTGCAGCTAAATGTTCAGTGGGGAAAAACCAAAGGAATCCTGCAATGCCACTGCCCAAGAGAGTTCTGTAAGCAGGAGTATGACAAAGCCATGCAGGGGAGGCAGGGAAGACCTTCCCCCATATCCATTGCTGGGCAAGTACCCTCTGCATGTCCATACACAAACCAAACCACCCATTTGGTCACTGCTGAGGGAATCTCTGGGCAATGCCAGGGCATCCAGTAACTCTGAACAACTCTTTCCAGCAGGGGAGGTGGTGAAGTTAAACTCTGCTTAGGCATTTTTTTCTACAGTAAACACGCTACACTCTTAAAATGTATGAAGATGATGAACAGCATTGTTGGGAGTTTACAGAAAGAATAGTCCCTATGTCTCTTCTACTTTGCTTGGAAGCAATGGTCCTAAGCTAGTCTGCAGTACACATTATTCTTAAATGCTGTTCCATTTCATGCTACAGCAGCTGTCTTGGGATTTTTGCAGTAGTTTGGGAACACAGGTTCCTCAGCTATGTCCTCTGTGTTGAGTTTATGAAAAAAAAGGAGGAGATCCTTTTTTGACTCTTATCATGTAGTGGCATGTGAATTACATTTACAGAACTCCCATTCTTCATAGAAACAAAGTATCTTAAGACTGATTAACAGTTATATGGTGATAAATATGCATATACATCTTAATATATTTATATTTAATAGCCTTGATTCAATACTAGAATTTATGGGCATTCTAAACTGGACATCTATACTAAAATAAAGGTACACTCCCAGCAAAACCAAATGTTGACACCACCATTTTAGATTTGCAATGTATTCAACTAGGACAAAAACTATTCTTAAAATTTCTCAAGGGCACTATGTTTTTTTGAGCCTTCTCAAGATTGAACTTCATTTGATACTACTAGTTTTCTATTTGAGTAACTGAAATGATCAAAGAAATAGCACTGTTCAACAATTTGTAATAGGCATTTGAGCTTGGGAGAATGTTTCACTGGCTTCACTATTTCTGTGTTAAGACACAGTAAAAGAAAACAACTTGAAGCATGTGCATCAAGAGCAGCCTCAGCAGCAAGTTTGATCTCACCTAGACAGTTACTGAGAGTTCTTTACCAACCAAGATCTAAGTCACATGGATAAAGAAACTAGAAAGAGAAACTGAAGAGAAATTAGCAAGGAAACTGAGCATTTTCTTTTCCTTTACTACTTAAGTATTTGATTAAACATCTTTCTTGATGAGTATTTGTTTATTGCTAGTATATTAATAGTCTGCTGAAGAATACACAAGTCTTTTTCTGAAAAGAATAGCTTATTTTACCTGGGACAATAATTCTTCCTTTTCTCCAGCCAGTTTTCGTAGCCGAACATCTAAAATCAAAGAACTCCATTAAAAACCACAGAATTATGTAACTAAGAATATATTTTCTTGTAACTATTTGTTAATTCTCAAATTAAAATACTCTTCCAACTTAGTTGATAGCTTTCTGTTGTCTTTGGAATTTTTTTACTATTTTTAAAACCTTTTTTTGTCCCTAGTGAATATGATTAAAGACTGTACTTGCTTCACATTCATAAAAACAGAAGTATTTCAAAGAACAGTAAAGAACACACAATGCATTGTTTTCCCTAACAGAAGTTTTCATTGATTATGCATATTTTTAAAGAGTTGTTTTTCCATGAAACACACCAGAAAACATAATCAAAAAACAACACTCCTAAGCCAGATATTTCCTGACAGTAAAATAAGAGAAATTGGAATAAGAGATCTAATCAGTTACAAAAAAATCAAAGTGCTACTGTACTATTACATTTTTTAATAAAAAAAACCCCAAACAAAACAAAGCCATCTGCCTTTTTACTCATCATTAAAAATATAATAAAAAAAAACCCCAATCCTGAACATTGTGTAAGCATGTATTCCAGGAGCATCACAGGTAATCACAGGTATCTTTTCTTGTGACCGTAAATTACAGTCCACTGGGAACAGAAGTAACACAAAGACTTTAAACACTCTTTAAAGTACTTTAGGATATTTTTACCTAGTGGTCCTTCTCCTGCAGATTCCAAGACTTGTGCAGCTTCCTGTGATACCACTGTTATTGCACCAACTGCTGATTCATGATTTACATCACCATTTGGTGTGCCATCTGGAATTATAACTAATCCATGTTTCTTAAAAAAAAAAAAAAAAAAGGGAGGGAAAAATAAGGAAAAAAACTTATACAAGAGCAGTGCTAAAACAGAAGTGGATAGGAAAGTTTTTAAAAACTTTTCACATTGATCGAAACAGTTACAACAAAATGTGCTGTTTATCCTACCCTAAGGCCAAGTTTTGACACTGCAAAGGAACAGTAACCATTTGCTTCCATTGACCTCGAGTTCATGCCCCATTCCTGGAATTCTGTTACTGTAAAGGAATTGCTACCAACATACCTCTCCTCTCTTCATTGTTTCCTTCAGGTCAGCCAACTCCTCTCTGAGCTCATCTCGCTCACTCTTAATGCAGTCAAAGTAATCTTTCTGTCTTTCTAGGGCCTGGGCTCAGGCAGATAGCAAGAAAAAGAATGGCACAGAGAAAAAGCATGACAGATAGCAGAGAGACTTTCTACAAATAAATACAAAGAGCTCAATAAAAGGAAAGAAATTAAAGGGGTATTTAATACATACAAACATATATCTTTGACCTTTTACAAGTGACATATCTAACCTCACTGCTGCATGTTTCTCATTATCATTTCTTCCCTGATGAGCCTTAGTATATGCTATAATAAATACCTATTTAGGATTTTCTCTTTTTGTTAGATATGTATAAACTAAGTGATTCTTCTCTGCCCTGAAATAAAATTTGCTGGAAATCAATTGGTAAAGATCCTAAAACATCAAATTCATTGGGCTAATTTCTCTAGCTTCTATCGGGTATAAAAGTAGAAAGCTTACCTTAGAAAAGCCCTTGGATATGTAAGCCTGTCATCTACTTAAAAATACTGATTTATTTACTTCTTACTGGTAGTATTACAATCACCCTTTACTAAAACCAAAGCATTAGCTTTAGGAAAAAAAAAAAAAAAAGAAAAAAAAAAAAGCAGGAAACACCAGCAGCACTATTTTAGCACAAGAAAGCATGACAGCTTAAAGCACAGTAAGGGCACTGATGGTTTTGCCTGTGCTGTAGCTGTGTTACCTGACAGTTAATCAGACACTGACTGGGCAGCATCCCAGTATCCCATTCAAATTCAGTCCTGCATGCATTACAGACAAACACCCCCACATACAGCAATTGCAAGAGTGTATAAATGTTTTGCCAAGAAAACTACCCAACTAAACCTTGCGTCATGCACAAACGTTTAGGAATGGACTGATACAAAAAAGAAATGAAGGTGTATGCTCCACATAACAATTGCAGTATGCAGAATTTCAATTATTATCTAGAATCTGTATACTAAAACAATGCTCTGATGCATCACTGTGTTCCTTTCAATAAAAAGATTAAGAAGTGCTGTTGCCTTTGATTTACTAATATATAAACGTAATATTAGCTGTCACGTCCTTGCTCAGGAGATGCCCCTTTATTTCCTGACACATACTAGATTGCTGTATCTACAATTACAAACAGTCTCAAGAACCTTTTATCTTTACACCATTCCATGTTCCACTTAAAGATACACCTCTGCCACTTTTGAAAAATAGTGGCAAAGGAGAGGTAAGGGGGATCAAGCACTCCAGAGAATGGACACAAGTGCCCAGAATCACAATGCAGATGCAGATCCTCTCCGTGCTTGGCAGTGCCCTGCATTACTGCTGACCTTACCATTTACCTTTTAAGATCTAAGAAATTTCAATACCAAGATTTAAAAAAAAAAACCAACCAAACAAAAAACCCCAAAAAACCTAGGAAAAAATCTACTTATGGTGTTTTCAAGAACACAGAAACTAGCAGGAATATTTTAGCTAAAGGAAAAAATAATGTTCTTGTCAGCCTGTCTGGTAGCTAGTTTCTTTGAGTATTAGACAAATTTTATTCACTGAAATAACTCTAGCAACGTATCTGAAAGAGAATTAAGTGCCTGCACAGACTGGGACAGTCCACTACACAGAGGTGAAATTTAAGTAGAGGGAGTACATGCTTAATTAAGACAAAAAACCCTTTCAGGAAAAAAAAAAAAAAAAAAAAAAAAAATATTATTTTATGATGGAAGAGAAGATTGAAGGACCAGATATGGATTGAAGGACCAAACATGAAATAAATATCAGCTGAATAAAGACAGTATAACAGCATTTTTTTTTTAACTGGGCACCACCAGTTCAAAGATAATTAAAATTATTTGAGAAGTCCAGTAAATACAGCAATTTTCAAAGAAATCTGCTTACATCAATATCTGGTGTAAAATTAGAGAGAAATGACTCAAGAGAAATGATTAAAAGGCAGTAATTTCCTTCCTGAATTCCTTTCCAGATAACTTGCTCTCATATCACAGGTGGAAGAAATGCACTACTTTAAAATCCACTAATCCTTACGTAGATTGTTAAGGAGATACAGAGGCAGGAATCAAGTAGCAAATAATGTTTAAACCATTCAAGTTTTGAAAACTGTATTTAGCTCAAAAGACAGTAAAAAGCTTTAAAAATAATTTTAAATCTCTCTATATTCATGGGATTGCTATATCACTATGGACCAATTTACAGACCCAGGCATTTTTATATTAAGAATAAGGAGACTTTTGCAAGCCCTGATTACAGGGAAGAATTTTGTCAAGAAAACCCAAACTGTATGCATAGAAGTTTATGTTATAGCTTTAATTTGTATCATTCATCATCAGGCAAGTAAAGAGGTAGTGGAGCTATGTTATAAAGAGAAAGACTGCAAAACGTTTTAAACATTTCAATTGAAAACAGCCTTCATTTCTTTGGAGTATACTGCATTTCCTTGCAGAGCAGGGGAAGGCATCCATCTACTTCTAAAATGAAAAACCACCTTTCCCCCTGGATATGTTTCATACCCCTATTTTTTTATCTTTCCAATTAATTGTCTCTTGGAGATCAAACACCTCTTTGGTTATGGAGTCTATATTCTGCTGCATGCGTTGATTCTCCTGTAGTAAATAGGATGAGGGAAGAATAAAAGAGGAAAGAGAAGTAAGGAAATGGAAAAGAAAATAATCAGATAACTGAAATCACATAGTAGAAGTCAACTAAAGAGTTTGTGAGCATGAAGTAAAAGGAAAAAGGTGTGACTAAGTGTAACATATACATAATTCTCTTACAAAGTCATGCCAGAGGATGGTAATGAATTTTCTTCCCTGCTGATGGGAGAATCTAGTGCAGCTAGAGCTACTTTTCTTTAGTAACATTTCCTACCGCACATCAGGGACAGCATCAGCTCTTTAGGAAAATAATTACTCTTTTGTAATTTCCATATACCTTCAAGTCCCATTTGGAAATGAGCATTTTATAAACATGAAGTTTTAGTAATGTTTTACAAAACAGAAAACCTTCTTAAAAGTATCAAGAAGGAAGTTTGAGTCAAGCAATTTTGATATTAATACATATCAAATGCGGTCCTATTTTTTACCTGACTGCATTTTGTGGTTTGCCCTGCAAGCACAACTAAAATTCTTTGCTCATATAGGTTCCTATGAAGATGATACAAGATTTTTTTAGGGCTACAGATAATTTTTTGTCTTCCTAATGAGTGAACGTGATCACTCCATCTGGAGATGGAGTCTTTCTGCAAAAACCTAGAATGGCATCATCTGGATTCTCTGCAATGCAGGGCAAACTGTCATTACTTTGAAGGGACTGCATTTGGTGAATACTCAACACACAAATGCTACATTCTACCAGAGGAAACACTCCAGACCAATCTGTTATATACTCAACTCACACAGCTTTTCTAAAAAAAGAACCAGCACCACCAAAGAAAAGTATAAAGAGCATGTCCTTCGCAGTGAAGTCGAAGTGAATCCACAGCAAATGAGAGAACAACAACCAGAATTTGCCAAGTTTTACTTTGTCAGCCATTAATCTGCAAAATGTTGCTGTATTACTCCTTTTGTTCTGCTAGTTAGTCAAACCAGCTCCAGGAAGCATGTTATTTTCTCAGTAACTGTAACACATCTGAGACTTTTCTGAAGTCTTTTCAGTTACTGTACTACTGGAAGGCACAAGATTTTAATGAGGAAAGAAATCAATGGAACAAAATATTATACAGTTTTTGAAAACCAGGTAGTGGAAACTTTGGCCCTTCACTTAAAATAATCAATTTTTACTGAAAACAAAAGGTGGTGGGGAAAATATTAACCGAACATACTAATTGAACTGCAACTTACAGTGGTATAATCAAAAAGGACGCATACACTGTTGACAATACCTAACTTTGTGCACCATTTTAAAACTAAGATGGATAAATAGCTCTGGGATTTTAGTATAAATTTCTTCTGTAAACAAATCCAGGGTGGGAGAGGAGTAGAGACAACAACATTCCAAACACCCAGCAACATATTTATGAACCAATAACATGCTGACTGGTGTTGCTATATTTATCCTGACTGGTCAGCAAACAAACATGGACTACTGCAAACTTTAATTTTTGATGCTCACAAAAGTCTGAAATAACTGAAAAGAAAACTTGGCAACGCATAGCATTTAGTATTACCCATGCATCTGATCTTCTAGTTGCGCAAGAAGTTTTTGGCCACACAAATGTGAGTTCTGCCTTCAAAAGGCAGAAAAGATACATTTGAGAGAAGCATGATTTTCACAGGAATTAATGATTTTTACAAATCTGAAAACCTTGTAGAGACATTTTTAACTTTAGAAATTGAGACTGATAGCTTAAATCCACCAACTAAAATAAGATAAATTTTCTTAAAAATGAGACATTTTACCTAACTGTGTATGATGCATGTTCAAACTTTACACCATGTTTACCTGCTCAAGTTCTATCATACACTCATATGAACATACCTCTATCAATTCATCTCTTTGTCGAAGGCCCTCCTTAAGTTCATCCAGCTTATGCTGTAGAATGCTGCACGTGTGTTTCTGTCTCTCCAATTCCTATATTAAATGAATGATTTCTTTATGTATTTTCATTTTGACCCTTATGTTTAATAAAATTTTTAAAAAGCTACCAATATGATTTAACATAACACTACCTAAGAAATTAAAGCAACAGGTAAGAAATTCTACCTACCAAGGGGCAAAAAAAAAAAATTGAAATGAGTGTTTTAGGGTAATTTCTCCAGATACTTATTTCACTGAAGGCTTTAGTAAAATTCAAAGCAGAGAGAAAAGATGTGATAAAGGTTTAAGCACAATATTAATGAGAGAACTGAATGAGATACTGAAATTATCTAATTATTGGTGGAAAAAGCTGCAACACAGATCTTCCCTTACCAAGAAATGGGTCTGAATATGTCTTGCTTGATTTAAATGCCTATTTTATCATTGGTGTATTGCATTAATTAAATGCATTTCTTTTGCATTAAGATGGTGTGGCAGGTGGGTTGATAGTGCATGTGCAAGCTGGAAAGTATTTGGGGTTTTTTTGTGGGGGGTTGGTAAGCAGGTGTTTTCTTGTTTAGTTGGTTGTTTCTTTTCTGTGGGGGGGGACACATGGCTGGTTTCTTTAAAAAACAAACAAACACAAAAACGTAATACTCAGAACATTTTGGCCACTGAGACAGACAAGACTTTTTTACCTATCCAAAAGTTTTCAATTGTTCTTGCTAAGTAGTCTAGGCATCTACATTATATCTTTATAATTAGTAAAAAAAAAAAAAAAAGCTCAAAATTTAGTACCTTTGACTTCTCTTCATTCTCTCTATAGAATTCTGCTATCTGTTCTTCTTTCTCCTCAATGACATCTTTTAGAGTATCCACTTGGTAAACCAAGTTGTTTTTCTCATTGTCTAGCTGAGCATTGGAAACCATGGCTTTCTTGTACTTCTCTTCAACTTCAGCTAGGGAATCCTACAGACAGGAGAAAGGCTTACATGAATCCAAGTTTTTGATGCATTGCAACAAATGTTAAAATACCCCTGTAATTGTGAAGAGTTCTATCTGTTATACAGCACAATTATGCAATCATTTTTGTTTCGAATTATTATTCATGTCTTCTCTTTAGAAACACCAAGTCATAGTTAAATTTCCATAATTTAGGTTAAGTCATACACAGCAATGAAAAGTTGTAATTTCAAAAGTACAAAAATTACTACATAATGTTCCCCTTTCATATTCTGCCCTGCTACCTTTATAACACAAATCACAGGGATAACGTAGCAATCACAGCTCCATTGTCTTTTCAGTGCATGCACAAGAAAACACTTCAGAACTTCATTTGTTCAGAGAGAACAAATCTGACAGAGAGAACTCAATTATATGACTAAAAAAAGATCATAGAAGTATCTGAGTAGCTTTAACTTAATGCTCTTTATTTAAAAAATTGCTCTATACCTCATACTTAAAGTTTTAAGACAGACACACTTTGAGTAAAGTGATTGTGTTGAAGAAGATATTGCCTGTTTTTACCAAGATTAAAAAAAAAATCCACATAGATTTCCCCATTCTGAGCCTTAAGGTACACATATGCCTTCCTGCCATATCTATCCTTTTATGCAATTCTCCGATGTTTACAAAATTTATCTTAATTTTTCTTGGTACTATAACAAATGTCAACTATTAAAATGCTAGAAAACTGTAATTCCATGCATTTTCAAACATGCAATGATTTCAATATGCATGGTTTTTAAAAAATTCAAAAATTAGGTTTCAGAGTCCTAACTTTAAATTGTAAAAGAACTATTAAACCATCCTTTTTTCCAAAATACATTGTATCCTACTATGAATCCTGTAGTATGTAATTTAATCTCTTCTTTGAAGACACAGACACTGTATCCTCATTTTTTTAATTATGAGAGTAGAAATACTAGCAAGGATAGGGCACCAGGCTTGGGTTTTCCAGAAAACAGAACACCAGAACTAAAGACTAGGGGAGAGGGTGGTAACAACTATAAGATTTTTAAGAGAACCTAAAAAACCCAAACCCCAAACTTGATTCCATGTTATTAATCTCCATTTTGAGAAAGCTTTCCTTAAAATACGTATTTTAACTTTCATAATTTCATCATAGTCACGTGTAATTACCTCTAATTATTTTGTGCTGGAGAAAATCAGTATTTCAGAAACCCCAGAAAAAAAAAATAAGACTGACTGACAGAGATAAGACAATCTATGTAGCAAAAAAACCAAGAAAGGTATCACCTGGGAAGCTGTAACAGCAAAGGAGATACATGGTAAGAAAAAAAATTAAAAAATAAAGAACACCTGAAAGTGCATTAAGTAATTCTTAACTTTCAGATTAAAACCACAAAAAACATTTCTTTCTGATGCTGTAGGCACGATGAATCTTGTTAAGATTGGTAAAACAATGTCAAGAGACAGTAAAACCTTCTCAGGACTAATTTCGAGAAAAATCAGGATAACACTAGGATTTAAAAAATGATGCTATTATGAGAAGGAACAAATCTAACAAAAACTACAACCAGGAAAAAAATTCGAATTTGATTACTTCTCTGTGTGTGGTGAGTGGACCACCAGTAGTAGCTGGTGGAGATCTCTTGATGCCACCTGGTCCAACCTTTTAATTGAAGAGGGCTGACCAAGATGAGGCTGCTCACAGCTCATCTCCAGCTCACTGTAAGTATCCCCAGGGATGTACCCTGCAGAACCCAACTGGATGGCCTGTTCTGCTGTTTGCCTGCCTTCATTCTGAAAAGCCTTTTTCTTGAGGTCTAATTGGAAATTCTGCCCTTACAGTGCAATGATTCTTTGTTGCATCTTGCTCTGTCACTCTGCACCTCTGAAAGAAGTCTAGACTGTCTCTTCTAGTGTATTCAGCAGCTGAAAACAGCAATGACACTGCCACCCACCCCCATAAGACTTATCAAGTCCAGTTGTCTCAGCCTCTTACTGTATGCCATGCATCCTGGGACTCTGATGTTAAAGAGGAGACTAGGTTGGGGCTTAAAAGATTGAATTAAAATGCCATTGATCAACAAATTAATGGGGGAAAAACCTGCAGTTATGGAAAAGGAAAATTTTGATTTTGAGACTGAAGAGTGAGAATTGCTTTCCAGAGGAAAAAAAACCAAAGATGTGCCTAAGCATCTCTGACCAGTTAAAAAAAACTTGGTACATTATGAAGGCTGCTTTGGAATTGTTCCTCTTTTCAAGTAAAGTATTTCACATTTCCTATGGCTTCCCTATGAAAATGGCTAAGGTGCCCCTGTGTGTAATCTAAAGCTATAAAGAAATACAACCCACAACCCTATCAGTAAAGCCAAAGAGCTATGCAAATTAGACTGCTTGTGTAGATGAAGATGATTAAATCCAACAAGCATCAAAAGAATGCTCCATTAAATGTAACAAAAATTTCAAGGAAAGAAAAAGTTTCCTTTCCAGTTGATGCAAGGGGATATAGAAAGAATCAGCAAAACTGAATAAACTAAGATAAGGAAAGATTTGCAGACATAACTAAATCAGAACTATCCATATTTGAGTTTATCCTGATGACATGCAGTTGGCTGGCAGCCAGGTAAAAAGCACATTCTTTGCAGCACGAGGGATGGACAACCAGAGACAGCAAAGTAGTGTGATGACAAATCACTTTCTCAACCACTGAAAACACACTTAAAAGAAGTATAAAAGCAGGTATCCTTGTAAATGAGAAAAAAGTAATTACCTTCCTAATTAGAAAGGAGGATTCCTAAAAAAACAAAATCTGTCTGGCGAATTAACTTAGAAACATATTACTCAGTATTAACAATAGCATAAAATGCAATTCAGTTTTCTAAGCCAAGCAGGTAGCAAGATCTTACACCCATGCTCTTTGGTAACTGTAATGGATTGCAATAAGCAAACATTAGTACATTAGTAACTCTGTAACTGAGAACACTGGTCATGAAATGATGACAAAAAAGTGTGAGAGTTAGATCCACTCTGCAGATATTAAACAAATCTCATTTTTTATTCAAATTTAGTACAATCACAGCTATATCTAAATCTTGCAATCTACTGCTCTCTTAAGTTCTTTTAGTATTCATATAGCAATATGATTGTAACATCATCATCCTTCATTTGAGTATATGGCTATCAGGTTCAAAGTAACTTAACCTCCAAAGATAAAATATTTTTTTTCCTAAACTGAACGGCTCAAATTACATATTTTCTCTTGACTATACCAGCCAGTATGTTGTTTAATGAAGGAAACTGAAGGGATCTGTTAAATACACCACTGTTGCATGCTAGAGCATGTAGCATATTGTAGCATCATGTAAGCAGCATTTGTTGAATTTAGTTTCTATATGGATTTAAAACAAATACAGAAAGATTGACTTCTACATGGTGCCATTCACAATTAGGTAACAGGAAAGAGAACAGAACAAATATCCTGAAAAATCTTTTTAAGGCACATTTGCTGTATTCAGTTTCCCTTCAATACAGGAGGGGGGAAATTATCATACTTTAGCTGCAAACTGTTAACTGCATGAAAACTTAAAAGAAAGGCACTACTTTAAACAAGTCAAAATACAGACAACTCATTAACATAATACTGGAAGCACCAGCCTATAATTTAGACAAAGATAACGAGAATGTAAACCATAAGCATAAAAAAAATCCTAATATTAAAGGATTAAAACAAAATTAATCTTATTCTGCAAGCAATATGTCTGCCCAGATGAATTTCAGCACATATTTCAAAATTATTGCTTTGCCTTCTCTTTGCAAGAGACTGTATTTATTTGTTGAAACTTGGAAGACCAATTCTTTTTAAGTCTTTGTCATAACAATATCCCATTTCTTTCTTCCACGTTCAACACATAGTAATTACTTTGAATATCCATTTGATAACAAAATTCTCAAAAAATGAACCTCTCATTATCTTACCAGAAATAAAATAATCTGTTAAAGACCCTAAGTTTGATATTATTTTAATAAAACCACATAATGAACATGTACAACCTCGTGTAATTATAAATAATATCTTAATAATTTACTCATGACAAATTTAAGCTGATGCTCTCTATGCATTAAAAGTTAGATACATGCTTTGAAGAAATTTTGAAACTTGTTAGTAAAGCCTTATATAGTCAGTGGAACCAGTGGTAACTCTATTACCCAAAAACACCCATACAGAATGCATGCTTGGGAGAAGCCCTGATACCTTTAGTTCTTTAAGTCCCTGCATGTATCTCCCTTCTACATCGTGTATCTGGTCCTTAAGATCATAGATATCCTGCAGGACATAGGAATGAACCATTGCATAAGAAGTATGGGGAAATAATTTATAGTAAAAAAAAGCATTTAAGGTTTACATGCATTTCTGTCAAATGCCAGTGTCTGCAATAATGCACAGAAGTTATAAGTAATTCACAATAACTTGATGGAAATTAAGATTTTGTTTATATCCCTTAATCGAAACTATCTCAAACAGGACAGAATTGTTTCAAACTTGACAGAAACAAGGTCTTATTTCAGCATAAGCTAAACACCCTAAGTACTTACAAACACAATTACCAAGAGAAATACAGAAATCTTTTGTGATAAATATCAGAGCCTCACAACTGTTTCTTACTATTATGAAACCAGAGTTTCTGTAGCAGAAAAACAGGCCTTAAAAACAAAAAGGCAATTTTAAAATCTGAATATCTGAAATATCTGAAAATGTAATTCACCCGCAGTTCAATGAGGGAGGCATCAGGATCCACCAAACTGCTTGTGTCTCCACTTCCTCTCCTAGATGAGTTGCCACTCAGAGGAGTTGCACTTACTGAATTGCGAGAAGATGGCTTAAAAAGAAAAAAAACAATGTATCAGGAATCATACTGTCATTTCTGGAATACTTGACATTACTCTTTATGAACTGCTTTGCAGTCAAAGAACACTTCTCTCTCGTTTTTACCACTTCTTAGCATTAGCATACAGAAAATATTTTCCATTTATTGTTTTCCAGCACTAATGGGTCTTCTTGGTGAAATGTTAATTCCTCTTCGACTTACCCATTATCATACCATTTTTGTTTTGAGTCTTCTGTTCAGACAACTTGCATGATGAGGCTGCTAGTACTGAAACACTATAGAAGTTTTTAGTATTTCTAAAGATAATAATTACTGACTCGCAGGATTCAGAAAAAAGTGTCCAGTGGAATCCAGAGTATGAATATTTACAAAATTCTAGACTCTTGAAATTCTACCATTCCTGCCAAAATAAATTCTATATGAAACTAATACTTGCTAAAATTAAAGTAAAAATTAAAATTATTTCCTCAGGAAATAAAAGAAGCAAATAATGAATTTTGTACTTTAAAAATGTCTAAAAAAAAATCTATTTTAAGATCCTAAAAAATAATTTAAACACCCTCCACTAAAACCACCCACCATTTACACTTCTTGAACTAATACTTATACATTTATGAACACTGATTTTTCAGAATTTTAAAATTAAAACCACTCACCCTTGAAAATATTTCTGAATGTGATTTTTCACTCTTTTCTTCCAACTGAAAAAGAAAAGGGGGAGTTATAACAATACACGTTTTGCGATGGGGGACTGCTGAATCACCATCTGCTGTTTAATGTTACAAAGAATTATTTATGAATGAAACAGGATATAATTGGAAAGAAAGAAAAAGAAAAAAATTCCACAAGTTAGCATAGATCAAGACAGGTAAAAAGAATACAGAACCTGAAAAAGTAGGTTTAGCTTAAATTGTAAAATAAATGAATACTTGTAAAGAAAAAGCCAGAAACTTTAAAAGAAAATATAAAACATCATTACCAACACTGGAATAATGATTAACAAAATGTGTCACCATTTTAAAATTTCAACAGGGCAGTGACTACGACACTTGGTGGCATATCAAACACAAAGCTTCATGCAAGTGCACTTGAGACAATCAGTGACACGAGTGTGGATGTCCTAGCTATTAGAAAACACACTTCTTCCTTCAGTCTCTTTGGTGAAACCATCAGTTGTATCACAACAAAAGCATTTCAAGTAAAAGCCCATAAAGATTGCGTTCTAATTAACAGCAACATACAAAATAATTGGCATCCATATTTCATGTATTGAAGCCTAAGCAGGAGAACTACCACCTCTCCCTTGTTTATCAAACTGATACTGCAGACTTCTAATTCGAGATTTCCATATTCTCTTTATTACTGTGACTCAAAATAATTTAAATTAAATCAAGACATTAACTCATTGTCATTATTCCCAAAACAAATAAGTATACATGGAAAATGGTATCTTGAATATCTGGCTTCTCAGAAAACACCTGTATTTCTCCCAGTCTTGGGACAAGAGACTTGGAGGTCTGCTAAAACTACAGAAGAAACAAACGAGATCGTTCTGTTTGCTTCTATTGCAGTTTCTACAGGATTAACATCACATTTCCATGGCAAATTCACCATCTCCAATGATGTCCTAAAATTGTAAATTGCAACTATTTGTCACTATTGTGACAGTAAAGTGATGTTAAAAATCCAATTGATCTGACATATCCATTTGGAATAACTAAAATAAAAATGTCATTTTGGAATTTAATAATACTACGTAATCATGATGATGATAATACTCAGAGAAACTGAAAAGGTAGCATAATTGCTTGTCTCATTTTCTACACTTTCTTTTAACAGAGCATTAATTTCAGAAAAGCAGGTTTATTGGAGAGGAAAAAAAGCTAAAATTCAAACCTGGAGGAAAGACTAGTCTCTGTCATGCATTGAGCACGTACAGATGATAAATACTCAGCATTATTGCAAGTTACATGGCACTAGAACAGCATTAAATCCTCTAAATGAAGAATCACAGAAACAGTGGTTACAAGGTACTCTGGCAATCACCTAGCCCAGTCTCCCTCCTTTGGAAAAGCAGAAGGGCTGCCAACAATCCAGGTAAGCTGGGGCTTTATCTAGCTCAGTCTGACCAGCTCCCAAGGACAGAGGTTCTCCAGCCTTGCCATAATCTGTCAGAGTGCAGCACCAGTGTCCTTCTGGAGCTTCTTGCAGTGGCTCATCTCGATTTACTCATCTGCAGTGTGAGGCTGCTTCTGCCCCTCGTTGCACCATCTGGCACGAGTATGAAGAGTTTAGCTCTTCCTTAACCAAGCAGTAGCATCCCCATTGCCCAACTAACTACAGCCAGCTCTCCCAACCTCTCCTCCTCCTCTGCTAACTCTCATATTTCAAAGACATGCTTAAGAACAGATATTCCCCCTTTCTTTCCCCCCCATTATTAAACACAAGAGTTGAAGGCAAGTAACAGGAGCTTCTAGAACTTATGGCAGTAACTGAGAGAAGGTGGCTACTTTTGTTGTGAACGATGTTCAGCCTAAAGGGATGCACAGGAACACCATAGTAATGATTTGCCTGTAACACGCTCTACAGACTTGGGATTCAGTAAAAGAGCATAGCCAAAAAGGACAGCTCCAGTTCTGGATCCTCACAAAATGTCACCCTAGGTGAACAAGCACTAAAATGCACTGACGGGGATGACAGTTTTAAGAAATTATTTTTGGTCACTAAACCTAGTAGTAGAATTCAAAAATTAAACGAACTCAAACATTGTTACTTCCATAAGGAAAACCCCATTTTACATTAAAGAGATGCTTAGGCTTATTTCACGCAAAAAATGTGAAGTGTTAACACATGCCACATGCTTCTAGCAACAAGCAAAATCCCCTTAAAAATAAAGCAGCATGCTTTTTAAGAATTCTGACTCTCGACGTGTTTATTCAAAAAAACCCCAACCGACCAGCGCCGATCCATCCATCAGCAAACCAATTTGCCATTAGATAACTTGGAATCCTTCTGCAGTATTTACTCTTTCAGACTATGAAAACAAAATCCATGCATTGATAAGTTTACTGCATTCAGTACAAACATTACACTCACACTATTCAAACCTTGGACATCATCTGCATCGGACACAATGCTTCCCCTGCGGTTGGAACGACTGAAATAGTCGGCAGCAGTTTCACTTAGATCAGAAAAATCAGAGGACTTCAAAAGATAAGGAGAAGGGTGAAAGAGAACTGAAGATGATACCACAGAATGAAAAAAAAGTTTATTTTAAAGTAAGAAAACACAAATAGGAAATCCTAACTTAAATATCCATTACTGCAGTGTATTCTTGTGTTTCTAAGAGTTTAGCGGTTGTAAAATCTTACTCTTCTAGATTTTTGCTATTTTAAATGTTCCTACATAAATAAAAAGTGTGCCACACTGATATGAATATTTCAGTGAGAATGTAATTTTTAGTAGTTTTCCACATGCTTATTGTTCTTATGGTTCACAGTATCTAAAAATGAAAACATTTCATATTTATTATTTTTTTTCTCAAAGTAAAATAAAATATAATTTGAGATACAAAAGGTTGTAGTACTAATACAGTGTTAAGCACAGTCTAACAAAGTTACTTCTTTTTGTAGGTCATGAAAATATATATATAAGCAGAAGTTGATACATAAAGGTATTATTTTTCTTTACAAATGTTGTCTTTGAATGAACACAATCCCAACATTAATAGTTATGAATAAGATCTGGGCTTCTTATCTTTCATAATTTTCAGTGCCCTCACAATAGAATACAACCTTACTCCCCAGAACTTTGTCAGACAGACACCTTAAAAAGCTGAGGGAAAAATGGTAATGATGAACACTACTGATAAAAAAGGCAAAATAAATCTAACTGCATTATTCATTACAATGCTGAGGGAATTCAAGTGAAATATTTAACTGAGAAAAACATTAAATACTATATTTAACATTCATAATAAGAATAGTAGGTCTATCAAAACTGTTTTATTGATCCCTTTATATTTCAAAGGCAGGCAGCTCCTGTCAACATTACATTTAGTTTTAAAAATGATTATACAACAAAGAAAATTTTTAAATCAACAGTTTAAAACACATTGTCTTCATCCCATTTTCACAATTTCAATAAAAACATCTTCATTTCCTTTTAGTTGATAAACACCTGTTTTAGATTATACATGCTCTGGACTACAGAATTTGTATTTTTTCTCACTGCTAGGTTGTTATGTTTCTCTGACAAAGAATTTTCCAGATCTAACTATATCTACATTTTAAGCAACTACTTTTTTAAAATAAGAAATATATTTTCAGTTAGAAATTTGCCAAAACTTTGCCTCACTTGCATTTCAGAAAGTATAATGATGCTGAACAGATGCTTACAGAAAAAGAATTATATCATATCATTCATATGATCAATTATATTTCAATATAATCTATGACAACACTGCTCTCTTTTCAACAACAAAGTTAGTTTTGAATGAAAAAGTCCATACATCTGATAAACCTTAATCTTCCTCCTTTTATACTTTTTGCACTTGTTTCTCAGTGGGTTTATTATAACCAATAGTTTAACATGGAGATGCACCATACAGTGCTTCCATGGTGTTTTCCACTATTTCCATCTTCTCTCACACTTTTTGATTTCCAGTGAGTACTTAGCTGACTACCAGTGCACTACCCCTAATGAAACCCAAAAATTAACCATAGGAATGGTAGGAAGTGAAAGTTATGAATAAGAGACTTCATCTGCTCAATATTCTTCTCAGATTTTTTTCTCTAAACAAATACACTTTGAACTCTACTAATCATTCACTCGTGTCAGTGAGTGATACCTTGACATTACTCGAATCATATACAGAGAACTGATATATATTCCTATATACATATAGGAATATACTTTTAAGTATATTATACT
Organism: Heliangelus exortis; assembly: GCF_036169615.1. Classification (NCBI taxonomy): domain Eukaryota; kingdom Metazoa; phylum Chordata; class Aves; order Apodiformes; family Trochilidae; genus Heliangelus; species Heliangelus exortis. The sequence continues at coordinate 51,225,968 of NC_092423.1, read as the reverse complement.
TTTAAGTACATAGGTATATACTTTTAAGAAATTAATATTAATGTTAAGACAAACTAAGGAGCCAAGTAGTATTTACTCAGATCAAGAGACATTAGAGATGGATGATAGTACTCTTTTGGAACTTCATAAAGCAACAGCAAATTCGCTTTTTCCTACACTTTCAAAAATTCACTCTGACATCTGTTGTAGATGAAAACTTCCGGTCTCTAACAAAACTCTTTTTACTTTTTTAGCCTCAATAACATTGTTAAGAATATCTAAAAATGAAAACAGGACAGAACATTTCGATTTATCCTACACCAGAACACTGGTATATTGTTTTGTGTAGCATGACAGATGAGCAGCTACATCAGTGACACCAAAACAGGGTAAACCTAATTTTAAAAAAAATCACTTTGCAGCATGAAAAGCCATCTTTGGAATTACTATTTTAACACAATACAGAGCCAGGAAAAAATTTGTTTTGAATACTGATCACCATAAAATGAGCCAGTTACTTCTTACTGCACAATACAGCAAAGTTTGCACTAGTCCTCTATCTGAAAAGTCCATGTGTATTGTAGCAGCAGCTTCATGTGCCTGCCTGATTACAACTTAAGGTGGTACCCCAACAGAGTACTATACTCAGATTCCAGTTGCTTCCAATTGTATACATTACAAACATTTATAAGATGTTTAGAAAAGCAAATTCCTTATTGCTTCTATATTTTGCTGTCCTGTGGCAGAAACATCACATCTTTCTAGAAATCACATCTCTGACAAATAACATTTTTCTGATGTGGAATTGAAACCCCGAGCCTGTGTGTTGGTCAGTAAAATGATCCCATGTGTCAATACTCATCATCACCGTGTGTTAGTATTAAAGCACTCAGCAAACCATGCAAGAGGAATGCTCACCACAGGGCTACTTCGAACTGAGCTTTGCCTTGAAGAAAAGCTGTACTCAGATGGCTAAAGAAAAGTTAAGGAAAATGTCACCATTTCCACAGATTTTTGTCGTGAGAAAATAAAGATGATGATAGAAACAACCAAAACCCTATTACACTTACAGTGCGAGAACTATATGAGCTATGTAATCCATCACCATACAAGGATGCCTGAGAAAGAGGGAATGAAATACTGCTTATGTTCAGTCTCAGAAAAAATTATGCCACGCTTTTATACACAGTGACTCTAATGCACTGTACTCCATTTATGCATTTTCCAACTAACATTGCACTTTTTGAAAGGAAAAAAAATTCTCAGAATTTCCAGCAGCATTTCCTCCTACTATTAAGGAGTCTCTCTCCAAATATAAATCTAAAGATTTCCTTGAAAAATAGCCAAATAGGTTTTTTTAAAAAATTACATTTAAATTATTTTCAGAAGAAAACTGAATTTAAAAGATCTAAATTGCAACATGGTTTTCACTGTTCTGACACCTTCAGAAGTTTTAATCCACCCGAGAACTGAAGCTTTATTGTAGACTTCTCGGTTTTACTTTGTGCTCATCTGTGCAGGTTTTCCTGAAGGAGAATGCTTCATGATAGAAGGCTGAAATATATCTATACAGTGGATAATAAATACAGCTCCAGGCAACACAATTAAAAGTCTGATGCTGCTTTCCTTTGAAGGGATCTCTGGTAGAAATTAGAATTACATGTATATCAGAACTATATGTGATAGTCATTACGGTTGTGTTCTGTCACTTAATCTTCTCAGGTTTTCTTGAGAATATGCACAAAACAAAACCACCATTATCTGTTTTGCAACATAAGTGCAGAACAAGACCTCACATAAAAATACGTGTTGATTTCCTAAGTAGTTTTAGCAGGTGTCTAAATAGCTGTGAAAAGTTGGATTTGAACTACTGCAGCAGTAAAAGCCAAGAAGTTACAGGAGTGCAGTCACTTCTTAAAGAAGACAGCTTTTTGTTGAGCTATCTTAGTCATTATTATGACAATTCTTGCTACTATTTTAGGGATACAGATTAGGTTTTCATCCTATTACATTTTGGTGTGATTATGAAATTTCAGTACATGGCATCTCATTTGAAAGTACTTAAAGTGTATTTACCAGAAATTTATGTGATCTCCTGACAATGATTTTTCCTATTCAAATGCTTACCTTAACATGTTTAAATACTTTTTTATTATTTTACATGCAGTTGTTATTCAGTATACTTAGATGAACTTGTTCTATCTCAAATATTCTTCTTCATTGTTGTATTCATAAACTTTATGCTTGTCTGTTAAAAGATCAGTAAAACAGCAACTACTAAAATACTTCAGAGGCTTCACCAAGCTAAAGCATTAAACTGAATGCCTCCACAAAATGACACAAGCTCCAGCTTAATTTGCAAATATGGGAGAAAAAAAAAAAAAAAAAAAAAAATCACACACATAGCATTGTCACACCTCATGGCCGTAGCACACAAATTTAAGGCAACCGTGCAAATGGTGCTTACGAACCGAACTGATACTTTTTATCAAACCAGTGTTTACAGAAGGAGACACCTAAGAAGAAAAGCGTAATTTTTATAATTTTTTATTTCTGAAGGTGATTCAAACATCTAAAGACAATAAAGATAGTATTTTGCACTGTACTAACCCTGTAACTCCTAGTTGTTGCTGCTGGATCACTGTATAGAGAAGATGACTGTAGTGTGAAAAACAGAAATTGTCAGAAACACTATTTCTGTGTACATTAGATTTTTTTTTTTTTATGTACTGCTTTATACCTAAGAGTTCCAAAGACTGAAATACTAAATTTCACACCTATAATAGACAGGAACTTTAAGAAAAGTGTAGGTAAACATTCCAATAAACCCCATTACAGTTGAAATAATCAACTAAAACGTTAAAGCAAACTAAAGTAAGTATTTTTATCAGAAGATTTGTAGAGGACAATGATAAGAAATTAAATAGTTTTCAAAAGACACATCGATTTCTTCTAGCTACTAACTTAAACCTGATCATAACACTAACTATACATCTCTCAGACCATTGATTTATCATTTATATGACTGTAAGCTTTTCTTTGTTTTTTTTTTTTAAACCAGGACTTTGAAAAAGCAAGTGTCAGAGCTGCCAGCTGTTTTCTTTATATCAATAATGAAACAAAAGCTGTTTTAAATTTGAAACGCCACATATGCAGAACACACAATAACTTGCACATTATCTGTTAATTTTATAAAAGACAACCCTTAAAAGCAAATACAAAAGTAAATACAGTTGTAACTACTATTAGTTGTAATAACTTGCAGTGTTACAGAGAGATGTTTGCTTCATATAGCGTAAGCAAACACAAATACATGAACTTTATATACATTTAAAAATGAAAATAGGAAGAAGGAGACAGACCCGAGTATGGTAGGAAGGAAGTGGTTTACTATATCTAAGGCTGCTATAATTTCTTTGATCATAGTAATTTCCACTCTGTGGGGGAAGAAAAAGAAAACATAGGTTGCATCTACAAATATTCTACATAAAAGTTTTATCTCAACATTGCCCAAACATTCCCAAGATAAGAACTTGTACAGAACTTGATAAAAATTTTCCCTATGGTTGACCTGAAATCCATATAACTTTCTGAAGCACATAAAGTGTAAAAAATCGAAAACTTAAATATGCTTCAGCATTATCTGCATTTTAATGCCCTGACCAAACAAAGAAGGAAACGGCTTTGGCTTTTTTTCCTCTATAGTAAATAAGAACCCAAAAATGTTATCTAAAGCCTGAAAAGTACAGCATGAAATACATGAAAAATATTATTCCACAAAGCTTGCTAATAATGAGCACAATGATTTGATTGACAAGGTTTTTTTTCCTTAGATACTATCCTGAATTAGAGCACTTGGGGAGAGAGGAGAACAGGATTTCCTAGGAATTTAAGAAGGGCTGGATGTTCACATGAACAGCATTATTCTGTTCCCCTACAACTGTTCTTTACACCCAGCATGTGTGCTGAGAACCTAGCAATTATTCTGGCTTAAATCTGTTGGGTTTTTGACACTTCCTATACGCATTGCATATATACTTATGCGTATTGTGAGGAAAAAAATTGATATATGCATATAAAGAAGGAAAAACAGATGAAGGCAGGGCAAAAAGTTGTGCTTTTAGAATGCAGCACTTTGCATCTCAAGAGGCCAAAGGAGGCAGAAAGATTCATGTTACTCATTTATTTAATAACTGAGGTTACAGAAAAACAGAACCTCAAACATGCAGAGAGACATCCTGTAATGTAAAAAAGGGAATATAAAAATTATTTCTGCCTTGTCTTAACACAGGGGTCCACTGTTGCTTTAAGTCGCTCAATCCCTGATGCAACTGCTAATTCATCACTGCCAAAACCCTCTGGAAAAATACATCAAAACCATTTCCTTTCTTGGATATTCACATCTTACACACTGAACTTTCTAGAATAGCTTTGGGAAGATCACAATGATCCATGTGCCCTTCTCAACAGTTCACACAGTAAACATCAAGGTTTATGGTAAATTCATTCTATTTCACACTTCCATTTAAAATATCTTTAACTGATAGGGGGCAAATAAAAGGGCAAATAAAAACAAACATATCTGTCCTAACTGAATAAACTTTAATCCAGAGAAGTGCCACTTTTTAATACTTTCAAGAGCCTTCCAAGGCCCCCAGCAGACCATGATTTCAATTCAGCTGTTTACATTCACGGGATTCCACTGAAAGCCACAGTTTCAAATACTCAACTCCAGATCTGAATTTGGTAAATACTAGAGGTTTCTTTTCTTCCCCTGAAGACAGGTATGCCTGTGTCTGTGAGCTAATAAACTTAGCCATAACTGTATTAGTACTAACTCCACACACTTAGTATATTTATAAGGAATATTGTAGGAGAAAACTAACCAATAAATCTTTATGGGAATAACCAGCTTTCTTCCTTGAACTGTGAGATTCACTGTAAGCATGACTCTAAGAATAAAATTTAGAAAATTAATACCACCATATAACAGCATTTTCAACCTTAGAATGCAAAGAAATTCAACAGAAGGACTTAAGATATTTATCACCTACAACAGAAACTTCTAACTAAGGAGTTAGAGCCACAGAATATCCTAAGTGATTAGAACAATAAGCAATACTTCCATTACTGTGTAAAAAAGAACAGAGAAATTAAATCATAGCCAACCTTATCTCTGATTAACAGACTTGGTTAAGCCAGCACTCATATTTCACAGAAAAAGTAAACTAAAACACCTTAACACTACAAATTATTTTAATTATTATACTCTGTTTGCTTAACTGTAGCAAATTCAGATAACACTGTTTAAATAAATTCATCTTTTGAAGTTGCTTATATATTCCTACTTCCAGTGATAGTTGGTGCTTGCTTAAAGAGATAGATACAAGTCCTACTTGGCATAATACCAATGAGAATATGACACACTCAATTACCCCTTTAGAACAGTAAAAAGGAATTTTTTATAAAATAACAGCAAACCAACCACCTGTTTTTATTCAGGGATGAAATAGCTTTCCCTTCAATTAAGTTCCTATATGAAAATTGAGAATACAAACATATTCACACACACTTCTAAAAAAAAAAAGAACAAACCAAAAAACATTAGTCCTCTGAGTGTAATCTGTGTATATCACTTCCCTACAGAGTTCAGAAATAGGATAAATACTGAAAAGTGCTTACTGTAAGATAGCTGTCTGCATATGTGACTTCCTTAGATGTTCTCCAAGATAAACTTTGTACAGCATACTATGGGAAGTGTTAGAATTGTACTGCTGTTCTAGGTCAGAAAGTGCAATACTACAAATGTACGTACTTTTTAAAAATCAATAATTTAGCCAGTTAGTGTCATTACACCTTAAAAACAAAGCACGAAAGAAGTCTTCACTCAAAGGCATGCAAGCTGTTAACATACAGGGACCAAGTATCTTGCAGATCTATCCTTAGCACTGTCACACTGAAGCAAAAGCAAATTAAAATCACACAGACAGAGAAGAAAAATAAAAAGAAAGAAAAATGAGTTTTTTCTCCAAAGAATTACTAAAAATAATTTAGAGAAAAATACAGAAAAAACCACATTGTACTAATTATGAAGCAATGGCATTTATCCAGTCTAAAGTGCATTCTGAGTTTGGAACACTAATAGCTTTTTTTTTTTTTCACATAACATCCCCATTTCAGAAAAGCGAGATAATTTTGAACAGCAGTGTGTTATGTGAAATACTTCATGTGGTTTTGGTAACAGAACTTGAAATAATTAAGCAGTTTCATATAGTAGGTTGCATTAAACTAAGAAAAGTTGTTTGTTTTTTTTTTAATTAGGTTATGTGATAAAAGGCTCATCTCCACACAGGCAAGGGAGCCCAGAGGGCCATCAGTTAGCTCCACTGTCGAGGTCTAAAATCTATCAAGATGTGGGGGCTTTCCAGGGCACCTTACAGACTGAGGGAGATCACTTGCCTACAGGGGATAGGAGACATGAGAATATGGAGAGGATCAGGGGAGGAATGAATCAAAGATGGGGAAAGGGAGGGATAAAGGTGTTTTCAGAGTGAGCAAGTGGGTGAAAAAGAAGGAAGGGTGGGATGAAAGGGTCAGCCACCTGTGTGTAAAGAGACTGCTGGCCTATCAGGCTTAGCAACTCAACAATACTTAGGAAAAGAGCTTTGTAACAATACTTATCCTGTGTCCCCATGTGCCTTGTCAATGTGCAACAGAAGAATTTATAGAGTGTGTACATTTTTTTTAAAACATAGAAATCATACAAAGTCTAAGCAGGCTAATTTTTTTTCTAGTTTAAGATTTCATAGGTGTATTTTGGCTATTCTGACTGTAGGTAAGACACAATCCAAAATGTTACTTAGTATAATTCTAAGGTTTCTTAGAAAACAAAACAAATTCATGGTAGTTTGAGAACATTATGTGATATACCAATAGCATGCTAAGAGTATTACCCAGTGTAACTCTCAATGTGAGAACTACTGAGAGGACTACCATTTAAAAAACTGTCTATTAGTATGTCTGAAAATTCCTTTTTAATTTTACAAAATACATTTTTTGTACCTATTAAGGTTGATGACCTTTGCCACTCTTCTAATATCTACAAAAGATAAGTAAAATAGAGACTGGAGGAATTAATCCCCTCAAACTCCAATTCATCTTGAGGACAGAACACTTACCACTTCTTTTGAGCCCTCAAACTTGCTATCCCAAAGTGTTCAACTAATCAATCGATGCAGCAGGCCAATTCATACCATTTTCCAAACAGAAGCACACATTCCAACTACTGCTTTGGTAAGTAGACACAAGATATGTTGCATTATGAACACATCAAAGCATGCTCATTCCAAGCTACACACCACAAGATCTCTCCTTCTGGAGGTGCTTGCTCTGCTCCTGTGAGACCCACTGACATCCACAGAGCTCTTCAGAATGAAATTGTAAAAATGTATCAATACATAAAATACCTATTGATCTTCACTGGAAGGCACAAAAGGTAGTCATATACTTTCAGAGTAAGCCTCCCTCCCTCAGATCACTTAGCTGTTGAGTTAAATCTCTATTCTTTAGTCAAGGATAAATTATTAACCCCTCCATCTTAGCATACTTCGTATGTTACACAAGGTAAAAGCAGATCTAAGCAAACCTGTACCAGCTCACAGTAAGAGTTACCACATAGCATATTTTATATGCTTTTTCTGTAAACCATTTGCTGTTTGGAAAGTCCTCAATACAACCTGATATTAATTATTTATTTGGTATAAATTGCAGAAACACTTAACACCAGGACTTGTAAGACACTATATAAAAACTGCACTTAACTGCTGAAATCACTCAGTAAATGACAATCACTTTTTTTTAAAAGCCACACAAGAAGCAGCTCATTCCATCTTCCAAAATAAAATACCCAACCCTTCTGTTTCAGTAATTTGTCCTTCTCCTGGCATATGTATCCATGTCAATGACAAGTTTATTTCCAAGCAGTTCTACTAAAAACAGGAACATGTCTACAAACACTCAAAATCATTCTCTAGCACCCAGAAAGAATACATGAGAGCCTAATACAATACAACAAATACTTCTGTTAGCAGTCTTTGGGATAGTCTGCATCATTCAGTTAAGTCTTTGACAGTTGTAAGTAATATATTCCCCCATTCTCAAAGAAATAAAACTCTGCATTATACCAAACTTTTCTTCAAATTGAATCCTAAGACACTACTATTTTTTCTTCCACAAATAGAAACACATTCTTACTTTTAAGTGACTGAAAAGACACAACAGAGAGCAGACAACCATCAGCATCATTTTGGAAGGAAAACTCACATTATAAATGAGTATTACTCATCTTCAGTAAATGGCATTGATTCAGACTAAGTCAGCAGTATATAAGTAAAATTTGCCTGTTTGCAAAATTTAAGACAGGGAAAATGGGAGAGAGATTCTTTTTCCCATTAGACTTCCCTCAAATGGACCAGTGCTTGATCACTGATAGCACTTTCATATCTGCCCATGGTAGCTGATGTGTAGCAGTAATCATAGGACAACTGCCATCTTCTGTAGGAATCTTAAAGCTCTACCATTAAGACAAGCCAAGTAATTCTTATTATTCAACAATATCAGAAGCCTGAGTACACAGCTTTTAAAAATAAACAAATCATGTTAAAGTGGAATAATACTAAAAGATGACACTTAAAACTTCTCATTTAGTATATTATATAGGATTGTTGACATTTATATACTTCCACAGTTTCCAAAGGCCTTCTCAATTATTTTCATCAGTGAAAATGTAATGTAAATAAATGTATAAGAAAACTGCATGAGGTGTTTGCAGTAAAAACACAGTCAAAGAATTAAAATGTGGCAATTGTGACAATTGAGGTTCTTCTTAAATGCAAAAACTAAAATAAATAAACTACCTTGTCAACATAGATGAAAATAAAATATCAGATGAACTGTAACATTACTTGTGACTTAAAATACTGACTCTAAAACTGCCAGTACTTGGAAGACTTAAAGCATCATCTGCTCCCTAACAAAATTAAACCAAAACTCAAACTTTTTTTAGGCTGTGATGGAAAATGGAAGTATACAGTATGAACACAAACCAAGTATGAATGCCGACCGGACCGGTGAGAATACCTGGCCCTCTCTGAATCTTCCTGAGAAAGAAGAGATGCAGAGTTATTTCATAGAAAAGAAAAAACATAGAAAAAAAGACAAAGTAAAAGGTGAGCAGCATGCTGTTAGCACTTTTAATGCTATGTATTACTTCAGACAACCTATCGTGGCAACTCCACTCACTCAAGTCAGAAGAACTGTGATTTCATCTGATCTGGATAAGTATGCCAACAACACACTGCATTAGGAGATGTGAATAAGAAGGGTTAATAAAATGAATATTTGGTGTTTAGTAGTCAGTCTGATTACTGTATCAATACAAAAAAGTAGAGGATTTCTTAACTGAGAAATTAAAAATAAAGAAGTGTAAAAGCTTTACAAAAAGGCAAGTACACAGTACTTGAAATAAATAGTATATAGTACAAGAAATTTACTATATAATTACTACGTAAGATTGCGAACATTTTAAAAGTTTTAAGAGGTCATTTTCTGTTTCCTCACACATATTTGAGATGTCTCCCCTATTACAGGAACAAAGCTTCTTAACCAACTGATCAATTCTAAGTTTTATAGGTAGTTCTGCTTTACGATGACAGTGAAAATAATAAAATCTTGAGGAACACAGCTAGCTAAGGTACCTTAGTATCTTTTGTTCTATTGAAACATCAGGGAATGTTCATATTGCCTCATGCAAAGGAGTATGCAAGACGTACCAGGCCAAAAATACAACTAATTTAAAATTAAACATTAAAACGCTTTACATGCCATAAACTTCTCCAATTTTTAATTAAAGTATGCTAAGAATATGCTAAATTTTAAACACGTACATTTAAGAGCTACAACAGGGCTCTAAAATTTCAAATCCTTCCCTTAAATGACCTTTCTACAGTTTTCTGTATGACAAAGCAAAGTTTGTAAGACAGTTCTTTCTCTTTAGAGTTAAAAGCTCAGCCTCTAGATCATAGACAGATATCTAAAGTCTGAAGCTGGCTTTCATACTGCTTATGGTCATGTGGTTATTATCTACATTATCATTGGAAATATTAACTTCTTTAATATTATTTAGTGACTATTCAAGAGGCCTAGTTAATACTCTGCAAGAAAATTATTTCCCAAGAAGGGTGGGTGGGGGGAAAGGTCAAGGTTCATTTAATATTGACATTTTTGTGGTCTTCTCTAGTGTCAATTAAGACTCGTCTTAATTGCTGGTGTAACACCCTGGCTAATAATATGCTCTTATGCAAAGCTTCAGCTTCTGATCAAATTTTCTGTATATTTCTGTAGGTCATTTACTAGGGTAAAAAGTCTCCTCCTGACATACAATCAGAAAATAGAAAACAGATGTTAAGTGTTGAGCATATTCAGGATAAAAGTACTACAGGACACTTTGTAAACAGGTAACTGCTGCTGGGAGCTATCAAGCCTGATTTCTAAAAAATTAAGCTTGAAATACGTGCTTTATCGAAGACAGAGGTTACATTTCCTGATCCAGAAAAGGAGTGCTCAGAAACCTGCTGAAGTACAAGTGCTTCTTAGGAGTCCAAAAAAACATATGTGGCATTCAACTGTGTGCCATTAATTTCAAACTGTGATTGCTCACAACTGCAACATGTATTCCACAGTTTGGAAACCCTTGCTCTCCAGCAAAAAAACACTCAAATATGTGTTCCATCAAGAGGTAACAGGCACCTATGTTGTTCTGTCTTTCTGACAGGAGAACTAATATATGTGCAAATGTCAGCTATGCAAAGAGACAATATAAAGTCAGCACAACTTTTGCAACTAACTATAGTGGCAGTTCAAGGATTTCCCAACAGAAGTGCTTGTTACCAGCCATGATAGTTTTCACTATTTGAAACTGTGGTTAGTCTTGGCATTTATTACTTAAATCTTTTTGTTTCAAAACAGTCAGAGTGGATGCTTCCCTAAAAATCTAACAAGAAATTCCCATGCACCTTTTAACAGGTACATGAAGGCTGGGAAAGGAGCTCTCTAAAGAAACACTGCAGTCCACTGAATAGAAGGTTTCTCAGATTATAACTCAACTGTCTCTACTAATTTCCACTTAGTCTATAATGATAGATCATTTGACTGTTCATTTACACAGAAGGAAGTGATTGTAAGGAGCAAGAAGTATAAGGATAGAAGTGATGTATGATGTGTTTTCTGGTTTTGTTTGGTTTGTTGTTTGTTGTTTTTTTGTTTTGTTTTGTTTTTAATTTCTTTTTGCAATTACTTTTTGAAGTCATTGAATTGGCAATCATCAGTAAAAAGACTAACATTTGCCACATAACTCAGAGGAAATAATATGCAAGTCTGCTAAGGAACAAAAAGAAACTCAAACCTCAGAAATTCACTGAAATAGAAACATTTGCTATTGAAAATATGTTTACCTAGACTGAGAGTAATGTAATTTCACTTTAAATTGATTCAGAACTTTAAGACAGCATATGATGGAAAGAAACCCCACTTCATTTTAAGCATAGCATCTCATTTCATAGTTTATCATTTGCTGCCATGAAGCATACTCCGCATACCCGCATCCATATATAGTTCATTTGTAATTGTTTTCAGTAATAAAACACTTTCAAATGGCACACAGCAAACCATTAGTAAATTACTTCCTCCAGATTCTATGTTAGCTTTCTGAGTGGCAAAAACATGCACAACAGGTGGTTTTAGCCTACCATCCATTTCTGGATATGAGCCCATTTTCTATCATATGAATGCTGAGAAAACTATAGAATGTAAAAACAAAAACAAACCATTTACAATATACATTAGTCACCACACAAGACTAGATTCCTAAATAAAAAAAATTTAGAAAAAAAAAAAATCTAATTGCCATGTTATCTTCAGTACAATATCAGATACCTACAGCAGTTAAATGCAAGTATGGAATAATAGGAAGAATATAAATGAAGGCAAAAACATGTTATGTAAATCATACTTTTTATCATCACAGCAACCCCCTAATGTGAGCATTTACATGGATTTGAATGTAATCATGCTAAATAATATATTCTCAATTTCATGGAATGTCAAAACCTGAATCAATTGCAATAACCATTAAATAATCAGTCTGCTGAAAATCTAGTTCCTAGATTTATTTTTTTTTCATCAAGAAACGTAAATTTTAGGAGAAATCTGCGGAATAACACATAACCATATGTATAAATATTACCCTAATTCCATTTTTTTTTTTTAAATAAAGATCCTGACATTAGGTATTTACTGTCAACACTGAGCATAATCCTTATGGGAAAATATTGTCTGAAGGCTTCATATCCAAATTATCAGGTTACTAAGAATGTTGTAAATACATTAAAATAGAATAAAATAATTTTCTCTACTTTTTCATAATTATTTCTCCTACACATTAGGGAGTGTACATTTTGGGTACCATCATGTTTATTATTTATCATGTGCTGTCAGTTATCCATATTTAAAGGGCCTTTTGAACAGCAACAACAGGCAAAGAGTTAAGTCACGTGTTAAGTAACCATGAAGTCACCAGGTGTCTCAGCCACAAACCTATTTATATAAATCCAGAGGATATTAAACTTTGTGTTATAGAAGTTAAAAACTATTCTCTATACAAAATTATTTATGCACATCTGAGTTCTGGACATTGTCGTATCTTCTCATTTAAAATCAAATAAGCTGTAATTTGAAAGCTGCAATTTGAAAGCTGCAGACCTTTAAATAGCTAATGATAAACATTTAGATTAAGCTTTGTCCAATTCTGATTACTATTATTGAATTTACTCCATTTGCTAAAGGTAAACCATTTAGAATCTGATTTTGCCTGTAAAGCAAGATTTTAGTCGTGTTAAAAATGTTTTATTTTTCATTTGAAAACAAGAGTGACAATAACCTATTTCGCATAGCAGATTCTTTTCCACAACACGAGTGTAACTATTAAAGAAGTTTAAAATGAACATTCAGATTAATGTTTTGTGAGGTGCTAGCCACAGTTAAGTACAAGGCAAGTTATCCTTTCAGATGTACAACTTCTGGGGAAAGAGGAGGGTATGGGAGGGAGAGAGGATGACAGTTGTCTGATGCTGAAAATAACAGCATGCAGCCAGAAGACACAAAAAGACAAAATCCGATGCAAGTACAGAAATAAAAAACTTTTAGAATTTTAGTAAAGATTTGCAATAATTTTTGATTTACATTACCTCTTTTTGCTGTCGCTCCAGCTCTCGCATTCGTATATCTCTTGCTTCTGCCCGGGCTGCCCGCTTGGCTGCAAGCCTGGCTTCTGCCTGCATGCAAGTTGAAACACTGGAGGTTAGAGACACATTTTTTGTGTAACAGTTTAGGTACTCAATTTAGTAACTTCTTCACAAAAACACATTAAGACTCTAATATTATAATACATAAGCAGTAAAAAAAAAGAGACACCTTGGAATGAAATTTCAGAAAGGATAAATACCTAAGCCCTTACAGATATCAGTACCAGTCAAAAGAACTACATGTTCATAAAAGAGCTGAGTTCAGAAATATTATTGTCACTTGGCTGGTTTGGGCCAGGATAAAGGTAATTTTCTGTCTTGTACTTTTGCTTTCAGCTAAGTCTCTTGTAAGCAGCTGCACTTGCTGAAATTAACAGCAAGTTTCTCAGTCAGTGTCTGCTTCTAGGACTGACAATGCTCGATGTTTATAGTTACTGCTGGAGACTGGTGTGCAGAGCCAAGGACACTGCTCAGCTCTGAGGAACATTTTGCCCTCCAGAAGGAGAGAAGGAGTAAAAAGGTCACACCTGCATCCCTCCTTTGGGAAGGAACGGACAAGATAGATGGCCAAAACTGACCAAATAGAATATTCCATCCCATACACGTCATACTCAGTATAAATTTGAGGGATCTCAAGGGTCAAACCCCTTTTTTCCTTCCCTTCCTGCTACCCTTCTTCGCCTGTCCCTGTTTGCTTTGGCATCCTGGGAGGATTCCATCCGTTCATCTGCCTGCAGTTCTGATCCCTGCCAGCCTGAATCCCTGTGTTCCTGCCTCCAGCTCCTGACTGCTGCTGACTCCAGGAGTCCAGCCTGGACTTTCCCAGGGCTGCCCTGCAGCCTCAGTGGTGATGTGAGAGTTATTGGAGGAGAGGGGGGGAGGAATGTGGTATCCATTTTCTTGTATATTTGTATATATTTTGTATTTTTTCCTATTTATCATTACTGTTTTATTAAAGTTGTGTAATATAGTTTCCAACCCATAAGTCTGGTCTCCCTTATTCTCTCTCCTTTCTTTATCAGGGAGGAGAGGGGGATTAATAGAGAGCATCTGTTATTCAGTTTAATTGCCAGGACAGTGTTAAACCATGACAGTCACTAAATGTAAAAATTCATGTCTTGTGGACTTTAACAGGACTTTGCCCATGCAAAGTAAACAGGCATGCATGCAGCTGCAGTATCACTTGCAACAGAAAGGCATTAAAACAAAAGAGAACGAAAACAGAAGATAGTAAATAACTGCTGCTAACACAATATTTAAAAGCTCTGCTAAAATTTCAAACTATTTAAAAAATAAAATTCAGAAGTCAAATTACTTCAAAGAGCAACCATAAAATCAAACCAATTGGACAAAACAAATTAAGATTACAGCTCCCAAAGACCTAACTTACATCTTCACCAACACCAAAAGGGACTCACCTACCTTTCTACTCAAGCCCTTACACTCCCATCACCTTCCTTAGACACAGCTCCAGCACTAACAATCTGCTTCACACCACCTGAACTTGCTACCAGACCAGAAAGTTAACAATAAGTAGTTTTGTTTTCTGTGTTAGTGAAATGAATTGACTTGTACAAGGATCTTGCAAACACCAGACACAGCAAAAGGGAGATGCAGGACAAACAGAAGCTATACCCCCTTCTTTTCAGTAGCAAAGAGCTGTTGGATCTCATTCACTGCTTGTGAGACCTGGTTATTAACTTCCACTTTCTATCCAGCCTCTTCAAAAAAGAGGCACATGATTTTACAGATCCTAAATACTACCTCAAATTTTATCAGTTAATTAACTGAGGCAACAATTTTTTACATAAAGCTAATATTTTTGGAAAATACAAGCTGTTCTTTTCATGTTTGAATAATGAGTCAATGAAAATTCTCTTAAATTCTTGAATTAAACCACTGCAGACAGGTTTTCCACCAAAAATTCCAGTTGTCTACTTAATGTTCATTAAAAACTTGAGAGAAACAACAGCAGATGAAAATTCCAAACTCCTAACATAAAAAGCATTGTTTTATAGAACCTTTTAACAATCTAAAATTCAATGGAATTGTGTCTTTCACCAGGGACTGGTTTTCCTGCTTTTGCCACTATCACACCATAGGTTTATGAAAAGATGAAAAACCTACAGAATAATGGTACTTCCAAATAATTGCCTTCTACTGCACTTCAAGAGAAAAGGGGAGCGTAACTCAACAGTTTAACTTTTACATTCCACCACTCTCTCACGATCTTCCATATTCCTACAGCAAACGCCATTTCTTCCAATTTACTAAACCCTTGATAAAAAAAGAGCAAATGTCTGTCATAAAATGACTCTCTGAAATTGAAGGAAAAAAAGTATCTTTTTAGTGAAACATTTTAGTAAAAAACTGCTTGGCATTACATTAATTATTAATCTGAACAATCACATTAGTTTAGAAAGTATTAAATTTCAACAAGACAAAGAAGTTGGCAACTGAAAGCACAGTTCTTGGGCTTCCTTCACCAAACCTTAGAGCAAGAGAAAAATTGCATTAGTAATTGACAGGGCATCATATGGAGTAATTATTTCTTCTCAGCAGAACTGCTAAAGAGCAGACCTCATGTTATTAATCAAGCCCTTGTATATTTTGATAGCTATGTAATTAGAAAGATATAACCAAAATTTAAAAGGACAAATTTCTCTCTGGATTCTGATGTTCACTCTGCTGTTACTGAAGGAAGTCCAAAGAAGTTATAAACTGAATTTCAACCAGTAAACACTTCACAAATTAAATTCTTCAGTGGTGTTGAAATATCTGCTTTAAATATCTGTTTAAATATCTGCCAAGGGAAACAGAGTGCCATGACAGCATTAGTTGAAAAGCTGAAACTATCTGGACTCTAGAAGTAGCACAGAAACAAAATCTAGACTTTTTTTAAAGAAAAACCAACCAACCAACAACAAACACACACACACAGACCAGCAAAAGGACATGCAGGCCTGTTATAATGCTTTTCTAGTTCAAGTACTATTGGAGAGCCTTCTAAATATATCAATACTCCTTGCTTATAGGAGCTTTAGAGTCAGTACAGGTTGCTCTCGACAGCTTGCACCAAAAAGAAAACAAAACACAAAAAACCCCACTAGATACTGGCCACTGGTCTTGATTTATCAAGTTTCATTGGTCCTTATTCTTGACACTAACTTTAGACCAGACACACACAAAATATATTATTCATTATAAAGATATACTACAGTATCATCTCATTGAAGTACAGCTTATTAAAAAGTGATACAACATACCAAATTCCTATTTTTCTGACGTAAAGATTAAGCTGTAGACAGCAAGGTCTAGCAAGTCTGACACTTTAAAATTTCTAAAGGAACTTCCAGATGCTAAAAAGAAATGCAATAGCTCAATCTTCTTAAACACTACAACTACAAACCTGTTAGAGCCATACTAGGACTCTTGCATTGGTGGCTAAAATGTTAAGAAATCTTAGTTATACATTCCATGGGGCAACAAGAACCCACAAGGTATAGATACAACAGATCTGCATATGATTTATACAGAGAAATGATCAAGAAAGAGCAGAAGACTACAGAGGAGATCTTTAACATGAGATTGGGTAGAAAAAAACCTACTACTTTCCTAGGAAGAGGCCCTCAAGACTTGTTTTGGATAAGCAAAAAAAGGACTGATAAAGGACTAATTAATAACTAAATCTGTAAATACCATTTTTACATATAAACACTCATACGACTCCCTATCTTTCCCCTCATATCCTAAGGACAAATATGTAATTTAAAAGCAGGTGTCGTAACTGTAGTTCTTTACGTATTACCTCTGGTACGAGTAACAAAACAAAGGAATCTGTTAGCTGCCAAGTTCTAGAATTCTTATTTTCAAAATAGGTACCAAAAAGCGTTACATGCAAAATAAGAGTAATGTTTTCCTGCATCTACATAAACAGCATTTCATTCTAGAGGAATATGATGATCCTGGCTGTTTTCAAGCAGTTAAGCTACGCACCACCTTGAAGCAGTATTAGCTTTAATTAGGTTATTTTATTGCATTTGTAGTAAACACACAGGCAAAAGAATGTTCTCCTTCCACCACAGGTGACATTTTCATCTAAAAAGCAATTGCTAACAGCAATTTACATCAATTTAGGAAACTGTCTGCTTACTTAATTTTAATCTTTTAAGCATTTCAAGCCATTTTGTCTCAACTTCCGAAATTAACATTTAGTTCTTCACTTAAATCCAACATATTTTTGGCAAGAAATAATGCAGAAAGGAGAAAATAACAATATCTTAATTTGAATGCCATCGGAAGATTCAGTCAGGTGTATTTCCTTTCTGATACATTTTTTCTTTGTTTCTCCACAGCAATGACCAAGTTCTTCACCCATGTAAGAAGGGCACTAGTACACAGAATTGATATGGTAAAAGTTCCCCTCTGTGATAAGCAAGGAAAAGGCTAATATCTGACTCTGTA
This sequence comes from Heliangelus exortis, assembly GCF_036169615.1. Classification (NCBI taxonomy): domain Eukaryota; kingdom Metazoa; phylum Chordata; class Aves; order Apodiformes; family Trochilidae; genus Heliangelus; species Heliangelus exortis. The sequence continues at coordinate 51,208,167 of NC_092423.1, read as the reverse complement.
GTAGAGACAGTAATCTTCCTCTTTCCCGTTGCTTGTGAGAAGGAATTCAGTAGAAAGCCATAGTATTTTGGTTTTAATTTTCATACTGTAGAGGCAATTCATTAATTTGCTCAGATTCAGCATAGAAGTTTCCTAAGCACAAAATAAAATGGAAAGGTGGCTGATGCAAGTGCAGAAAGACAGGATAGGAAAGGTAAATCCTCATGGTCCCTTCAAACTGCTGCTTATTGGGTTGAGGCTGATAAGATGACACGAGTCAGACTCTTCTCACTTTCTGGCATGACATTCATTGTATTTAAGCTTGAACTGAAGTCAACAGAAGAACACAAGTGACTGAACTGTCTGCTCCTGCAGATCAGGCTGGTCTTGGAGAATGAGATCTCAAGTAATGATAAGAAATGCCTGGTGACAACAGGTTAGTGCTGAATATTTAAAATTAACACAACAATTTGTCTATAAATTAAAGACAAGTGAAGCATATGCCAGCTGAAGATGCGCTGTCAACAAAACAGCTTTATAAGCAGAGAATCTCCACAAGAATGCAGGAAAAACAGAACCTGAGATTGTATTAGCTGTATACAGTGTAGAATGTGAATTTAACCTTGAGTATAAGAAAAAATTGTATTTAATTATTTGCCAAACAAAAAGGACTCCTGCCTAAGAACCTAACCATGGGAGGGGTCCAAAGCTGCACAAGACAATCCCTATTATTTGGAAAGGCAGAACTTTCCATAGGACAGAAAACAGGGTCTTCCATACCAGCCAGCTTCTATTTGTCAATCTGAGACAAGTAACAGCCTCAGAATCCATTACAACAGCTACCAAAGGAACAATGAGAAGGTAGTATCAAGTAACTCTGCAAATTTTCAGGAGACAATATTTTGTAATTTTTTAAAAAATTATTTTTAAATAAGATTTAGCTGACTTCAAATTAACATTGCTATAATCAGAATTATATAATTGCAAATGTACCACGTTATTGTACTTGGGTGCATTTACTCAGTTCCTTTTCTCCTTGCAGGGAACACCTGGACAATATTCCTATACCTGTTCCCACAGCTTTTGAAACAAACATAGCAAATTTTTAATTCTCTCCATTGTACCAAGGTAAGACTTCCAAACTCAACAGCTACAACTAATCTCACTTAAGATACTGAATAATATGGGGAGTGCATTGCTTCTAGAAAAGCATACACAGATCCCTGTCCCTGGATACTTAATTCTACCTCAGTTTCAGTGAGCACAGGAAGACTAACACAATACAATACAGAGTCCACATGAAAGATTTCTGGTAACTCAGTTGTTCTTGGAAAAAAACTAATTCACTCCATTACTGATGTTTTAGCACACCTGTGCCTTTTTAAGTGCAGAAACATTGCAGAAGAGTTTGTTTTGATGCAGACTCCTACAAGGAAGAGATACAAAAGAACTCTGAATGTTAAAAGTGCTAATACTACAAGAAATGAAGGGAAGGAGACAACCAACAGGTGAAGTTTTATGATGCAGAGAAAAGATGGAGAAAATAAAAGTCTCACAGGCAGTTGTTTGACCAAGACACTCAGATCCTGTGATAGTGTCCTTGTCTTCCATTAAACGTTGACTCATCAGACTCAACTGGGGCAAAAAATTACTATATAGGAATTAATCTAGTGGATCAGTAGCAAAGAGTTCTTCACCAGAAAGCAGATGTTTGTTGGTACCAAAAGGAAGATACCACTTTTTTTGACACATCCTGATGAACAAGCTGATGCCACTTAACTGGCAACATGCAGAGAACATTTAGTATAAATTTCAAGCCAGATTCCTTCTCCTTCATAAGCTGTTTTGCCAAAAAGTGGGATGTGAAACTTGTTGAGTGAGACAGTACATAACCCAAAGTCCCCAACGAAGTGTATCTGGTACAGTGAGAACTTCCAGAGATTTGGTGTAGTTTTTGGGTAGGCCACCAACTACACAAAAATTTTTCTTTGACAGAGACTTTCCCATGCCTATAGTCTGTGATGGCTACATTTGAAAATTCATAGTCCTACCCAAGACCTATCACCTACCTTATTTTGTCTTACATACACACATATGTATAATACTATACACACACATATATGGACAACAATTTCCACTACAAGGCCTATCAAAATCTGCATTCTGTCAACTAAGGTGTGCAGCTCTGCAGACAGTATAGCTCAAAGCTTCTGTATCCACTTGGATACAAATAGTACTAAGGCTTTTGTTTCCAAGTCACAGCATTTCCTCCCAGAAAAAAAAAAGTCCAAATAGAAGCCTGTAAGACTAAATTCCAGCTGCCTCCTTCCTATATCCTGTGGGACAAAAATTCCCCATTGTATCAACTTCTTGTTAATTGCATTTTTGGATGGTTACCTTTAGCTCTCTATTTCTCTAGTGGCTACTCTGTTAAGAAGGTCCTGCTATAGGGCACATATTATGCTCATTTTGACAGAAATGTGACTTTGAACAATTGAAATAGAATATACTACAAATATATTTTAATAATGACTATTACTCATTCAACATATACACTATAATACACTCTACTTAAGAATACTAAGTATTGTAAAGGAATAGATGTGACTTTTTTTTTTGTTTTAGACCTGAAATAGCAACTGGATTTCACATTTATCTTTAGCTGACCATAGAACTATCAGTAGAAATATCTGATAGGATTATGTGTGAACCTGTGAAGGTACACTGATCATAGTTTCATTGTGACACTTCAGTAAATGTGATTTACTGATAGAAAATACTTAGTTTGTATTAATTATTATATTTCTTGCTAATTACACTTTTTGATGAACAGCTTAAAATTTTAACTGTTTGGATAATGAGATTATTTTCTTCCCTATTTCTGAATTAAAGACAATTTGAAATCAACAAACCTCTCTGGCAATGTTACTCAGAGCTTCATCTTCTGCAGAAAATCTGTCTTTCACTGGAGTTCTCTTCCGCCCTGATCCAGGAGTTCCCATTTTTATTCTCTGGTTCTGTATTTGCAAAGAGGGAAAAAAAAAAAGCTCAGATTAGACATCTGGAATTAAAAACAAATCCATGCTCCTAAGTATAATAAATTTTCCAATTCCTTAGCTACACAATGCTCAGGAAAACGACATGCCACTGAGACAAACTTATCCAGGGGCTGTATTTCTAGGAAATCACAAAATCTTATGGCAGCTCTATAGAACACCACAGCATCCTACAAGGTGCACACAGCATTTTTCTACTGAGCAGAACCCATCAGTTTACATAGAGCTTCAAAGTTATGCACAACTGTCAACTGCTCCTAGCTCAATGACAAAAATACATACCCTGTCTACTTTTCATAACGCCCAAAAATGAGTATTAATTTAATTTTAAGAGCCTGAAGAAAACCTGTAGGCAACAACAGGTTCAGGAATGAAACTTAAATGATCATTAGAGCCCTGGATTTAGCAGACAAACTTTTCAGAGCATCCAGCAGGTAGACAGGGTTACATTTAATACAGCTGTTCTCATTCAACTTCAACTAGCAGAAGATTGCAGCTTTCATTAAAAGTTTTACGATAGTTGAATTAAGAACATTTATAGACAAACATTCATTTGCTTAATCTTAATTAAGAGTCTTAATTTAGGACATAAACAGAGAAACACACTAACATTGTGCTCCCAGAGTAATACATCAAGTACCCTCTTAGTCTTACTTCCAGAAACCTCCATTATCAGTTGCAAGAATATAAAAAAACATCACCAAACTAAAATATAATACATACAGCCACAGACAGCAAAACACTACTCAAAAAACCCCAAGCTAAATTAGGTTCTTCAAATAGTCTCAGGAAACCCTAGTCTCAGACTTCTAGGTCCTTCCAAATGTTAGATTAGAATTTGGTGGTAGTCCAGCTATTTGAAAGAAACAAGATAAGTGTCCCACACATGGCTTGGGAAAATACCTTTTAGAACAAAAGTTTCTTCATGTAAAAGAAGAGAACTATGACTGACTACCCTTGTGAAAAAAAAAAAACAGTGCAAGAACTATCTTTCCTATTGGGACTAACCAGCAAACATTCAATAATTCCTTACATTTTAATCAAAGGGGAAAAAAAAGAGAAGTGACTGCTATTTTTGTGCATGCACCATTTTTACTTTTACTATTTTTATACAACAATCACAAAGACAAAATATATTGGGGTACTTTCCAGCACTTGAAGATCAAGTTACACCATAGCTCCCCCTCTCACCTCCTATATTTTAGCTTCTACACTTCTCCCCTTCTACACCCAACTTTGTGCTACTAGTTCTCTCCTTTCCTTGCAGGAAGTAAGTAATTTATTCTGCTTCAAACTCTGCAGGTATTTTACAAGTTTTTATGTGCTCAGACAAGGGAAACAGAATATTTGCTGAGAGAAAAGAAAATAAAGACTTTAAACTAAATGTTCTCCTCCTTAGGAGGACAGATAACAACTATACAATAATCTTTTTCATTTCCAGTTGCTATTTTGAGGCCAGAACTAAACACACTCAATACTGCAGGTGCACAGCTCCACTCTGAAAGGAGAGCTTGCAGTGTTTGCAGATGAGGAGTAGATACCACAGTACCTTAAGGAGCCAGAGAAGATGCATTTCTATTGTGCAGTAATGAACACATTCCTGATGGGGAAACAGGGACACAATTACCCTGCTGGAATCCATCCATTTCTCCAGCGGCGGCTCATTCATTGTGCACTGAGGAGTGTCTGGATAAAATACAGTCATTTGGACCAACACACAGAACTCACCTGCCAGGGAGTGTTTTTATTATCTGCCTGTGGCTCACGATGCAATTTATTTGTTACTCCCTGACAACACAATTCTGTTGTTGTTTGTTTTGACTTTAGTTCTGGTGTTAAGTAATAGCACCCTTTCAGGAAGAAACAAGATTTCAGCCTTGCTGTTACAAGAGGCTGAGACAGATCTTGGCAGAAGGGCATTAGATCTCAGACTCAGAGTGAAGGGAGATTCTTGAGATAAGGTCTGACAGAAGCACTGCCACTTCTATTCCATTTACATTTACTGCCCTCTTAGTCTTAAAAACAAGTAAGCAAATGCACTCAGAGTAATGTCTATCAATATATCTATCTATATGTACATAGAGAAAGCAGACTGGAGATCTGTGTGGCAATGGCTCAAGGTAAGAGCTACAGGTTGCTGCCCACATTCAGAAGAAATGCCTTCAAAAATCTGCATTCTTCTTCGGTTAATTCTTACTGGCTGTCTTCAAAAATGAAAGGCAGATATGGCACAAAGTAGAAGCTGCATTAGCACATGCAGCAACACCCTCCTACAAAAGATTTTCACAAGGCTATATACTGGAAAAAAAAAAAAAATTATATCGCAATAGATAAGTTCATGTAAGCACTAGTGACCACTAGAAGAGGTCATTACATGCAAAATTCTTTTACTTTGTATGTTAAAGGTTGCATTTCTTAATTAAATCTCTACCACCTAAGTTAAAACTGCAGAATAACTGCACATACCATAGGCCTGAACTGCATTTGTGGGCACTGCAGACAACATGCCACTTCTAATAGATAACTAAATTCAGCTTGTTAATGCAGCAAGATTCTCTCAGCTGGCTGATTGATTTGAGGAACTGAACATATTAGGTTATACAGCTATTTTTACTGTAGCTATATTTAGACAGGCAATAAGTACTAATGTATATACACAGAGTAGCGAATTAAAAAAAAAAAAGATGCTCATGCTTTAAATGAGCAAGAAACATTTCATCTCAGTTTCACTGTAGCACAATTCAGCCAAAGTCACAGGAGGATGGGAAGAGTGGCATCCCTTCCAGCCATCTGCCACACTTACCACCTAGCACAGAACTCCTGACTAAACCCAAACAAAAAAAGAGAAAGCGGGGACTGACTACCTAGAACATATACAGAGGTGTTGTCTTTGCCTACTAGGAGGAGTTAGTAAAGCCAAAGCCTAGCTTTGAAAGGATACTATAAAAAAAAAAAAAAAAAAAAAAAAAAAAAAAAAAAAAGGCTACCATAAGGATACCAGGAGTGAAAGAAAGACTAAACCGTAGAGCCATTGCTTAGTGATGCAGGGGACATAGTGGAGGATACTTGGAAATCCCACCCTTGTCAAAAGCAGTCTGGATAACTACAAATATGACAAAAGCAATTGGTGTGTTAATAAAAAAATGCAAAATTGTCTGGCAGAATATTTGCCTGCCGCTTAGACAGTAACTAAAGAAATGTTTGAAATAAGAGCCCTCTTGAAAAGACAGAAAATAAAGCTGTACCAGTGAGAAAGGCTTGGAGAGGAAACAGCAGCAGTCAAAATCTGGTTTGATGCTGCCAGAAGTCATCTGTCCAGGCCAGACAGAGCAGTATCACCCCTGAAGGATGCAAGGTCCTGCAGTCCAGCAGTCAGTCAGCACTCAGAGCAGCAAGGAGAAGGAATGCAAGCTTGAGATGCAGCCTCACCAACACATGCATTAGGGAATTGTAGGGAACAGCAAAGGTAAATGCAAATCTAAAGCACCCACATTTCCAACAGGAATCCTGTGCAAATAGAGAACCCTGAGGCTGAAGGACAGAGGGTAGTTAACTGTGGCCTAAAGGGGTTGTGAAAAGTCTAGCCCTGAAGATACTCAAAACTTGACTGGGCAAGGCTCTGAAGCCTGCTCTAAATGTCCACACTTTGGGAAAAAGGTGGCCTCTGGAGGTTCCTTCCAAAATAAAAGTTTATATGAATCTATAATTATTATTGCTGCCAGCTTTGAAAATAAACATCAATATAAACTTTCTTCGATAAGATCTTTTAAAATTCCTTCAAGAGTCATGTCACAATTTCTTCCATTCCATGTAATTTTCAATTGAGATGATCTACGCCAGAGTATTTCATGTCTTGTTACACAGTTCAGCACTAAAAAAAATCTGGTACTATTGCTACTAGACTAATCAATCTGAAATCAAGTGTATTATGATGTTTCTTCTCAGAAAACTAGGAGACAAATATTTTCCATGCATGCAGACATATTTCATGTGCTTCACTCACATAACCTGCTAATTATAGAAAAAAGTATTTTGCTGAATGTTGTAAAAGAAATCATATGCCTAACATTAGAATTTTCACACAAAATAACTAAAGAGAACCCGAAAACAAAACACAACCACAGAAAGAACAGTTTGTTACACTGGCTTTCCTAAACCATAAAAGATAAAAGGAAAGTACATTATAATCTGCTTCAGAATTCCTGAGTCACATTTATTACATGTTTATTTCTTACTGTGGGCCAGGATACACATTGTATTACACAACTGAAGTGACATCCTGTTTTATTTCACTCCAAAAAGCTGAAGTGTCTGAAGTCCCCAAGCAAACCAGAAGAACTGTCAGGAAATCCCCCAAATTCCCTCTCTCATTAGCCTTCACTTTAGGCCTATATAATTTTAATCCCTTCCCCTAGTCCTTGCTGTCTACCTTTCTTCCTATTATCTTCTTACTAAAGGTTCTCTTTGTTTCTTTTTTGCTTCCTAGAAAAGAGAGTGACCTGTTTTATGTAAAACAGAAGCTACACTACAGTTTAAGGCCCTATCACTCACCACCTTCAATGGCACCACCTGTTCTGATGCCTGGGTCTACGCCATTGTGTTTGGCATCACATACACGCAAGGCATTCAGATACTACAGTGTGAACAGGCTATAAATAAACAGACTGAAACTCTCCTTTTATCTTCCAAGTAACACCACAAGAGAATCAAAATTCACCTGTGCAGAAACAAGCTCTAGAGCCACTGGCAGTTAAAACCTGCCTCATAGTTTCCTAATTAACGCTGGAATATAATCTAGCAGCACCTGCATTTCTAGTCCAAAGCCACAAAAATATCAATTTATACCTTTAAAGTAGTAAGCTACTTTAATACCAGGAAAGAGTTGCACCTTTTGTCCATAATATCCAGTTTCTTGCAATTTCGGTTGTCTACTTGCAAACGTAAGTGTTTTTATCTGCTACACACCTTTAAACATCTGAATTCAGTGGACCATAAAGGAGGTTCTGTGGACCACTGGAGCAGCCCTAACTGCCCCTGCTGCTGGAAACACGTATCTTTGGCATAACACACAGCATAACAATCATAGCAACACATAACATAGTAAAGTTGTTGATTATAAAATTTAATCTTGGCCTAATTTCACAGTATTAGAGCACATAAACACCTAGGTTCATTATGAAATTCTGTCTCTTAACAAACAAGACATAGCACTAACCATTTTCTCAACAAAACCTAAGGATCTTACAGACTACATAGTAATAGTCTGTGATCAGTTTCAGTTATAAGGTTGTTCCAATTTAAAATAGTGGCTAACTTCACAAGAAGTTAGCTTTGTAACTAACTGCACAGGAACAAAAAGGCAATGAAGCCAGTGAGCAAAGGGAACATTGTGAATGAAAGTTATGTGGACAAATACATGTTAGAAATACATTAATATTTAAAGGAGGGTGAATGTAAAAAGCAGGAGAAAAAAAATCCTCCTCAGCAAACCAACCATGGGTTGGTCATAAAACAAAACATCTGTAACTCATTCTGATTTTTGACACTTCCACACATTTCAAATACACTAAAAACTGTACTTGTGAAACATAATGAAAACTGCTAAAGTTTTCTCAGATACCTAAAAAGAAAGGTGTAAGAAGCAGGAGTGCCATAAAATGATTATGGGAGTTGACACTGAAGAATCTAAAATATACTTTAAGTTCACTGAACACTTGCTCTTCACTTCAACAAATGAATGCTGCTCATGAAGGTATGGAAGCTTCCATACCCATGAATCAAGTGAGTGTGCTCAGAAGAACAGTGGAAAACCAAACCAGCAATTTTAAAGAACTGTCTCATGAAACACATGAGCAACACAAAGCTATAAACAAGCCAGAGGTATTATTACTGCAAAACAGCAGAAGTAGCATTTGTATATGACAAGCAGCAAAAAGAGTAACTTGAGAAATCACAGTGTTATTTGCTTAGCCTTAAGTGCTTTGTCAAAGCAAACTGTAATGAAGACACAGAAACAAATGACATAGCACAAAAATACATTTCTCGAGTTAGTCTTGCATAATTTTAACATAAGTGTCTTCCCCAGAAGAATGTCCCTATACAAGGACATGCTCTTTGGAATTTATATGTCTGTCCATCAGCCCAAAGGCACCTGAGAAGGAAAAAGGAGCTGTATGATCACAGGATGATGATAACCCAACAAAGGAGCATGTGAGGCATGAGAGAGAGAAATAAACAAGAGTTTAATGCAAAAATTTTAAGGGCAAATTTAGAATAACATTGTTCAGAAAAAGACTAAATGAAACTAGAGCCACTGCAAGAAAGAGCTGCTAATATGAGTAAAAGAGCCTAACATTAAAGGAAAAAAAGCAAAGACTGAGAAAGGCATATAATTACTGTCTGCCAAAAGATTACAGTGCTTACCACTATGATGGAGGCAAAGTTATTCCAGTTCATGAATAGGGTTTCCATTTAAAAAAAAAAAAAATGTTCATCTCTAATCATGGCTCACTTCAGAAACCACTAGCACAAAGTTTCTGCTCTCAGCAGGCAAGCTCGGGTCAGCTTCTTGAGGAAAAAAGCTACTCTTTGGATAGCCAACAGTTAATCCAGTACAAACACACAATTGCACAACCTACCCCTCTAATGCAGTGTATTTGCAGTTTGCCATTTTAAAATCTGAGAAATATAATTGTCTTGTAATGTCTACAATTCCTACAGTTCCTTGGAACTTCCACAATTCCTGTTTGCTGGTGTTAGGAAGCTACAGAAGAACAGAAGGTCACCAGTTAAGACCATCAAAAAGCCACCACACACTCTGCAAAGGTATTGCTTGATAGAGCCATAAAGTGTAACCGTGCCTGGTTACTGTCTGTAAACTTTAAAACAATGCAAGACAGTAACTGTACCAATGCACCCTACAGCCCTGTAGAACTACCAGTCATCTACAGATCCACCAAGCTATCCTTGGTGACCAGCCTCAGTATCTGGAAATTACCAAAATTCCAAGACAACATCATGCAGCGGCACTTACTTTAGCAAGTAGGAGTTCTCTGCTAGCAAGCTGTTAACATCTGCACTTGGAGATATCACTCCACAAAATAAAATATTATATGCATGATATTGTCATCAATGACAAGAAGCATCTGCAATGCTCTTACGAGGGTCATTCACCAGAGGATATCTTGGGGAACAATGTAAATCATGTGTAGGCTTCAGTGAAGCAGTTTAAAACAGTTGGTACCTTTACAGAATCACTCCAACCATAAATGCTAAAGATCCAGGAACAAACTAAGACATCAAAGACTGATTTAAAATATGAGGAAATGACAGTACTATAATAAGCACCATGAAAAGTGACAGGAATGAGTAACAAAAAACTAAGTCACAAGAATCCTCAATAAGTGTTTATAATAAAATAGAATAACCAGTTTTTACAATGTCAGCTTCTTCAAAATGAGTATTCTTTCTGCCATTTGGCTAAACATGGTTCAGTACTCATTAAAAAAAATAACCAAACCAAAACACTGCTACTATATTGAGGCTCCTTTTTTTTAAATTAAACAAACAGAGAGTCCCATGGTAACAACCCACATTCAGTAACAAGCTGCAACTATTTAAGATATTTTTTCCATTACCAATTTAATATTTAGTACACTCCTACACTCTTGTCTACTACTGCTACGGTTACAGTACAATGAAGACAAATTACTGAAGCAAGCAGGACAAATTCTCCTAGGTACCACTCAGAGCTTTCTCTACCTGCCATTTCCCAGATTAGCTGACATCTTTCCTGCTGAGCAGCCCTCTACTGTGGTAACAGGCTGGTGGGCTTGAACACTTTTTATCACTTGACCCTTTGGGAGATGCTCCTTCACCTCTTTCTTCAGAGCAACTCTAATGCTCCATGTCCAATACAAAAAAAATATGAACAGTATTTACATTCTGAAGGACATGTACTGCATAAACACAATCTGTCCATTACATACACTTACATGTTACCTCACTTCCAGATATTCAAGATAATATATTTTATTACTTTCTCAGAAAGTAGCTCTAACATTCGTTTTTTCAAACACTATCAAACTGTACTGACCCATAAGCATCATCACACACCTTCACATCAGGATTTTTCAAACACAACCTACAACACAATAAGAAATCGGTTACTGGAGTCTAATCCTCTGCCAACATTATGTACCAGAGATATTCATTAATATATCTATGGTTTTTCACATATATGCAGATAACTTGTGCACTACATGGAAGTTTAGACCTTAAGATGTTCTACAGATCCCTACTGCTGTTTAAACAGAACTTTCCAAAAGCTCATGTGTGTTATGTGTCATGTGTCTTCTATGACGAGAGTCATTTAAAGAAGAGCTCCTTTGGAATCAGTTCAAAAGAGATTCTGATGCAACAAACTTACCCTTTCACTCAACTGCCTTCTACTCAGAAGTTTTCAGCTTGTGCCAGTAATTTCGTTCAGGTAAGACTGACTTCACAATCTAAGGTAAACACCTCCGAAAGCAAGTAGCACAGAACAATGGAAAAAGCACGTCATGTACGTCAAACTATTTTGTACTGCTAGAGTGCCTTTCATCTCTTCTTACATCATCACCAAGCAATTACATTAACCAAGGAGGCAGATGTATATCTGGAAGATATACTGGCTAGAAGAAGCTAACTGTTTCTGGGCCCAAATACATTTAAGCACATCCCTTTACACCCAAGACACATGGAATGTTTGAAGAACTCTCGAGAGAAATGCTGATTTAATCTTACAGGAAGTTTATCACCAAAATCAAAACAAACAAACAACAAAAAAATCTCCATGCACCTCCAAAGATACTGGATGCTAACACTGACACTTTAGGGGGATTAAACTGATCCTAGGACCCATCCTCATTCTTAGCCAAAAATGGCTAGAGTTCTCTCTAAAATGAGTCACTACATGGATCAGTGAAACTGAATGTAACACCACTTCAGCTACAGCACGTGTTTATTATCAGTGAAATGCACAACACTGTCCTTCAAAGTATCACCCTAGGATTCAGCCTGGAAACCACTTGGACGATACGGAGCAAATCACAGCCCAGACCAGTTTTCTGCCTGCTTCCAAAGTCAAAAACGTGCCCATCTCTTGTCATCATAGTCAGTCTCTATGCAATTACAGCAGCAGGATATACCAAGAATACATGTCCGACTAAGCATCAGAAAGCCTGACTGAACCCCATCTATAACTCTGCACGGAGGCGGCACGCCCTGCTGCTCTCAGAACCAGCGAAGCTGCAGTTAACATGCTCGGAGGAAGCGTGAGAGAGAAAGCCACCGAAATACACACAGCTGTGATTTCACGACCTCTTCCTTTCTCTCTCCCCTCTTCCTCGCCGCTCATTCCGCCGCCTCCAACTCAGCACCGAGGCGGGAACGGCCCCTTCCCGCAGGGCCAAGGATGAGGGATGGGATCCCGCCGGAAGGGCTCGGGCGGTCCCGGCTTCCCCTTGTCCGCCCGCATCAGGTCTGACAGCGGCCACAAAGCAGGCGGCCGCACACCACCGCCCCACGCCGCCGCCGCCGCCGTTTCCCTTTCTGTTCACCCACCTGAGGGAGCCCCGGCTGAGCCGCCGTGTCCACCCCGCTTCCCTAAACCCGAAGAACCGGGTTCCCACCCTGCTTCCCCGCCCCGTCCGGGTTTATATGTATTTGACACCCTTCCCCAACCCCCACTGCGGCCCCCACCCTCCTCTTCCCGGGCCCCAAAGAGCCTTACCTGCAGGCCAGCCTGCTGCAGTACCGAAACGCCTTAACAGGGAGGAGGGGGGGGGAAAGGTTGCTTCACTCTTCCCTCCTCCCTTCCACGGGTGCGAGGGGCTTGTGGGTCCTGGAACGGCCTCAGGCTCCTTCCTTCCCTCGCTCCCCACGCCCAGAGTCCAAGAAACAGAGACAGAAGCCGCCCCAGGGCGAGCGCGGGTGCCCGCGGGGCACGGACCGCGCAGGAGCCGCACGCAGCAAGGCAGCTGCAGCCTCAGTTCACGCTTTCCCCCTTCCCGCCCGCCCCTTCCCCGTGAGGGGGCCGCAGGAACCGGAGCTTTCGGTAAAGACGAGCCGCACAGCTCCAGGCCGCCCTCCCCCTTCCCCGCCCCGCGCTCTTGCCTCCTCCCCTTCAATGCCGGGCGGTTACAGCCGCATCGGGAGCGCGGGTAGGAAACAGCGGTAAAAACTTCAAACCACCCGCAGGAACCTCCGGAAGGAGAAGAGGGACCGGTGCTGAAGGGAAGATGACCCAGATCTGCCGGGGGAACAACACACACCCCCACGCTGCCGAAACCCCGACCACCCTCACACCCCCGGCCCCTTACACAGGCCGGCGAAGGGGACCGCGCAGGCGCCGCGGAGGAAGGGGCTGGAGGGCAGTGCGGGCATGCGCGGAGCCGACAGGCACGGGAGTGCTGGCGGGCGGGGCGCGGCGGGGAGCGGCGCGGCTGGCGGGGTCCCGAGCGGCGCGCAGGGAGGGGCAGGGGGGTTGGTGCCTGTGTCCTGAGGCGGCCTTTCAGCTGAAGGGTGGCGAGGCAGCTGTCAGCCCCCCGAGGCTTAAATGCTCTGCCGGAGAAGGAGCGCCCTCCTCTCCCCCCGTTTCCCTCAGCCGGCGGTGAAGGGAGGGAGGTCGCGCCCGCGGTGCCCAGCTCTTCGGCTCGGCCCCCTCCCTCTCCTTATCAGCGGGCAGGCCGGCCGGCCGGCTGACTCACTGCTGTGGCAGGGAGAGGTAGGTCTGCGGCCTTCGCCTTTGTGTTTGCTTCTGGGTTTTAACTCGAGGTTTGTTTTTATTGATTGTTGTTCCCCAGGGAACGGCCCGGCGGGAGCCCCCGAGGCCGCAGCCGCTTCTGCGGAGCCGCAGCGCTCCCCGCCGGCTCCAGCTGCGGCCCTGCCCGTGGAAACAGCCCTGCCCGGCAGTGTGTCCTGATCCCACCGCTGTCACCTGGCACGCTGCTCCAGTGCTTCGGAAGATGGAGGTGGACGGGTGCCAGGCAAGGCTTATGAGTCAAAAAATAAAAAACCAAAACCAATCCTGTGCGGGCGTCTACAATTTTACTGGTCCGAACGCTACTCGACTTCTTTACCATTGAATTTTAATTATAAACAAGCCACAGTGTCCCTAGGGATAATGTATAGAAAAGGGAAAAAAAAGGCTATGCTACTAAAGATGTTCCAGTTTATACACAAAGGCAACTGATATTCGTGAAAGTCTTGCTGAGGCTGCTGTGAAACAAGTTTGGGGCAGATCTGTAGGCATTACTGCTGTCAGTAGATTCAGGGTGTCTGCTAAAACATAGAGATGATCAGAGGTCTGGAGATGTTACTTCATATAGTAGAAATTGCCTGGAAATGAAGAAGCACGGTTAAAATTACAAGCCTAGTGGTCAGACTGAAGAACACTCAACAGAGCCCTTGGCAGAGGTCAAATGTCTTGCTAAAAAAAGCTTAAGTGGATGTGCTTGAAGTAAAGAAAAGGGAACGTGCAAGTGAAATAAATCTACTATAGTAGAGCTAAAACAACTTCCTTGATTTTAATTAATATAACTTCCTGTCTCAGCTACCCCCTTACCTGTTTCAAACTCTGTCCTCAGTTGATCATACAGCATTGCCTCGGGGGGGCTGACAGCTTATTTTTAGCATTAATTTTTGTATTAATAGGTGATGGTCCTGCCACAGGGAGATAAAGTAGACAGCTTGTCATGGAACATAAGTAGGAAAGACCCCCAAAAAGTACTTGCTTAAAAACTACATTTTTACATGAAGTTTATTCTTATGGAAGGACTCGTCTGCTGTTTTTCTGGGGTTTATGGAGAGTCTTAATTAAAAACATCTCAGGTCATTTTGGTTTGGTCTAGCTGATTGGAGAAGTCTTTTGTTACTTCTTGAGTGAAGGGTCTGCGTGGCATCATCTGAAATGTGGGATGTCCCAGGTCTTTGCAGGATGAATCTCTGCTAATATATCACTATATAAACGGGAAAAATGTTTTCAATTGTTTTACATTTTTCTCTGATTAAGTGCTGGTATTTGCGTATGTTTAATCTTTTGATATCATGGGCTGCACATTTTTCTGTAATGATGCAGCAAAATGCCTGTCTCCTTGAGAGCAGACATGCATTTTTGTGGCTTGAAAGAGCAATTGTTTACTTGACTGAAAAGCTGTGCATGGTGTGGTACACACAGTGCAGTTACTGCAGGCAGTGGTACAGCATGTCACAGTAGCAATTCTGATTTCAGCATTATCAATGAGTAGTTAAATAGTCAAGTTACGTACAGTTTCATTATAAAATCTTAGTTATAAGCCAGAAAATTAGTTATGTTTTAATTCTTGCTGTGACATGGCTGCAGTTACAAAATATTTTCTTAATTTGCCTTGAACAAGTTCTTACTGAAGCTACTGTAAAGATTGCTCTGTTTCTGCTAAAAATAAATGAATGAACCGAGTATCACTGAATCTGCCATAGAATATATTTCCCCTTCACTGTTTACTTTTTACACACAGGTCAGTATAGTTTTCTCATCATACATAGTTGAACCTGGTTTACTCAGTGCTTTCCCTCTTCCCTGGAATTCCCTCTCTAAAGCAGTTTTGCTCAGATGAAGTATTCCATTGGTGAAGTCTTTGTTCTTTTTAGAGTGATGGTCACCTAAGATAGTATATCTAGGATGTATCTGTTAGTCAGTTGTATGAAACATTTTCAACAATGTCAACTTTATGCAATAATTTGTATATAGTTTTAAAGAGGGTTTTTTTCACTGAAACAACCTTGATGAGAGGAAAATGTGTTCTCCTGTGTAATATTTGCTGTTTGTGCAGTTTTGAGTGTCATCTGGTTTTGTCCCTCTCTTCAGCATTTCTAATCTTCCTGTGAAGCTTTTCTTTCATGATTATTGCAGCTTCTAGTTTAGAATGTAATAGAGATGGCACACATTTAGGATTATAGTGTAACTTAATACCTGATGTCATGCCACGTATTTTCCCTTGTATAGAATGATTCTGTGTCTTGCCTTTTCTTCTCCCTCTTGTGCCACCCACACACACCCCTTTTATAGAAAGAAGAACTTCCATCTATTAATATAAGTGGTAGATTGGTTTACTGATAGGTTTTATGTCACATTTTAAGTTCTGACCACCTCTACCCACTTAATTTCTCTCCTTCCCATTTTGTCTCCTTCCTTTCCTGTAGTTTCCATCACAGTTCATCAGTTTCCTGTCCAGATGTCATCACCCAACAGTTCATTAGGCACAACCGAACACACTTTTTTTTTCCCCACCTGTAGATCCTCTTTTGGAGATTCCCAGTGTTGTAGTAAGTGCTTGTTCCCTGTCTCCCCACCAAAAGGGGATATTTATGTTATATTGCTTCCTTGTGACAAGTGGAAAGTCGGCTTCATGTGGTTATACTGTAAAATAAGTGCAACCCCCTTTTGTTACACAGGGAGCAACTTTTGATTGGTTGCTTTGTTTTTTGAAACAGTTATCAGGTGTGCCTACAGGAGGCTTCTGCCAGGCCCTTTCAGTCCTGTCTCCCTCTGCCTTTTGTTAAGTTTCATTTCTGCTGAAGATGCACTTCTGTCATCAGATACACAAACACTAAAATATAGTAAATAAATATTTTTGATCTCAGCACTCCCGTGTTTGTTTGTTTGTTTTTAAATCAAGAGAAGAAGAAGAAAAAAACAATGTATTGCCTTCCTTGGGTTACCCATTGCACGTGACCTTTGCACCAATATTTTAAAATTGGAAACTATTAGGATCAATAAACTTGCAAAATACAGGGCTTGGGGAGCCATAGCCATAAGTTTTTTTTTGTGTAAGTGTTAAAGTTACATTAACAGACTCTGGGCTGTTTATAATTCAGTTACTAAACTAGTGAAATATAGTTTCAAGTACTGGAAAACTAAAAAGGTAGATCAAAAGAATATGTAATCCTGTGGCACAGTCAAAAGCTCTTAAAATTATTCAGTACTAGCTCTGCTGAAGCACTTGTCATTATTCAAAGTAATGTTCATTTTCAGTTGCATTCAAAGCAATAAGCAAAGGATTACAGTACTTAGATGTAAATGATGGGAAACAATTTAAGACTTTAAAGAGAATATTTGAAATATTTGTAAGTTAGAATGCATGCAGACTGTATGCTTAACACAGTCATGAAATTCTGGATTTAAATCTTCTGTGGAATAATAGACTACTGATGGATTATTATCAGGCTTCCTCTGCAAGGTTTTTGCATTTATTTGACATTTACCAAGTAGTGGAAAGAAAAGCATTTAAAATCCTTGGCTGTTTTGTTGTGAGGATGTGCACATTTTGCAGCTGTTCTTGTATAGGTTTATATAGACTAGAAGGTTTCTGGTAGAGGTAGGTAACTGCAGAATTGGTGAGATTCAGATTTTCCCTTTTACTCATTTATTTATGATAGAGCAAACATCTACAGAGCACAGTGGGAATTATGCATATACTGATGTATTCTGATGGTGATTAGCACCCACAAATAGTTTCAGTGCTCTCCAGAAGTAGTGCTGCAAAGGGAAAGGTTTAGACTGTCTGCTGAATATCTGTGGGTAGGGCTAACTGAAAATTTTATATGCCAATGTTTTTCCAGAAATCTACATTTCCAAGTAAGTACAATCTTTTGTAGAAAGAAATCTGTTTTAACACCTATTTATTCCTTGACTAAACAATCAAAATCTGAATACTCTTCTCTTTCTGCATATTTATTTTCATAGATTTGGTTATTTTGTTTCTGTGTTTGGTTTTGGTTTTGGGGGTTTTTTTTAAAGTTTTTTTTAGAAATAAGGTTAGTACTAGAATACTGTATTTTATGTTTGGAATGTGTACACAGGAAGATTTTTGTAATTGCTATAGCTTAGTATGTATTTCTGTTCAGTAATATTGTAAGCACTAGAATGCTCTAACCAGTGTCCAAAGATCGACTGTTAATAATGGAATAAGGTAAAGATACTGGCATTATTTTGATTGATCCCATCTAGATGTAGATAAATTGTGAAATATCTTAACAAGGCTTGTGGAGTGAGAGTTTGAAAAGCCTCTTTTTTATAAAAAAAATAATTCTGAAGGTGAAGCTTTATCTGAAAAAATAATTTAAAAATTAGTTTTACTTCAATAACTAAAGGGTTTTGTATTATACATAGCAATGCATTTAATTTTATTCTAAAGCTTTTCATTATTATTCCACTGTAAAAACAACTACAGTTCCTATCATCATCCTTACAGAACTGATAGATGTACTTCTAAATGTCTTTGTTCTGCCTTTTGTTCTGTTTGATATATATAGAAACACTGACAATTCCCTGTGCTAAATATCATTCTTTAAAACTCAGTTTTAAAATAATGATCTATTCTTTGTGTGTCTTATGTCCCCCAAAAGACATTGTATAAATGCCAGTTAATTTTACTGATGCCACACAAGTCACGAAGGAAATCACCTCACTTGTACATTGTTGTGTTTGGTTTGCAGAATTCACAAGCAGTGTCTATATTAAGTGTGAGTAAACACATGGATCTTTTAGTATGTGCTCATGTTTTTCTTATGACTTTTTCTGACATCTGTTATTTTTTAATCGTTAGAATGTAACACATATGACTTTTCAGTACGTTTAGATTTTGTAACACACAGAAATCAAATAGGGCGTTATCAGAACCCTTCTGTACCTGGTGTGCCCACAGCCCATATTATCTTCACCTCCAGCTGCAGTCTCACCACGTATGCAAAGGTGAACAAATTACTAATACAACTAGGACGTATCTGTCTTCTTCAGAAAATATAATAAAAATGGAAACCCTCTTCAATTTTTGCTTTCTGCCTGAAGAAAACACTCTTCCAATTCTCCTCAAAATCTCAAGTGCACAGATTCTCCATATCCCAAAAATAGTTTTCACTGAGCCTTTTTCCAGCAGCAAAGGTGATCCTATGTCTAATGCATTTAAAAAACAACCAAGTGGAATAAGTGAAAGCCAAATGGAGAGAGATGCTTCTTTTCCATTACTGTTGAGCCTCTATGCTGCATTCTGCTCTGACAATAATTTTCATCATTATTTGAAGCTGAAGGTGGATGCTTCCTTCAGACAAGTTCTGTTACAGTCAGTGATAACTTTGTATCTTTGTATACCTAATCATCCTCACTTTGATCCTTTTTTTTTGTTTTGTCTCTTAAAGCTTCCTGGAGGATACTGATACTTCAGTAGCTGTGGATACTCACTGCTCCTGAGACAAGTAGTACATTCAAATTAAGCAGGTTGGGTTTAATAATTCCAATTACTGAATTGGAAATCAGCATATATAATGGCTTTGGAAGACTGGGAATTAAGTAATATTTGTGTATAAGGTACATGCACCCAAGATCTAGGACAAAAACAGCTTTGCCACGTCATGATTAGAGCTGATAGTAGCTCCAGTGCTTGAAATTTTAGGACTATCAACACAAATTTTAATTTATTTAAAAAAAAAAAAAAAAAAAGTTCCTCTTAACATTTCAGAGAAATTCTAATGTAATGGACTTCAAAATCAGTAAAACAATGAGAAGAAAATGTGAACATTTCACAGAAATGTTGATAGTAATTTAAATACAGTTTAAATCATATCTTATTTGTCTGCTAAGTCTAACCTGTTGACATTTGTCTGTAATTTAATCATTTACCTTGTATAGGATTGTTACATAGCATTATCCCTCTTTACTTTGTCTTAGGACAATGTGTGGATCTTTTATTTAGTCAGAGATTGAAGCAACTAGAAGCCTCTAAATGTCTCTTTGTAACACTAGAACTGGCCAAACTGAAAAATGGATATATAACTTGAAAATATGTAAAACAAATAATTTAACTAAATGAAATTATAGTATAACTCTAAATGTACTTTGTATTTTTGAGCTTGAATACAGTATTAGATTTTGTAGCCATTTGTTCTCTATGTATACTTCAAGTTGAATCTCTTGGGAGTTGGGGTAGCTGAACCTCGGAGACCTAGAGGGAATAAAAAGCATTTTTTTATGTTTCTGTATTTAATGTGCAGTTACAATAATAAAAAAAAAAAAAACAAACCAAAAAAAACCCAACCTTGAAATTGTAGTTCTATATTTGATATATGAACAAAAGATTATTTGCAATTTCTAAGTTGTGGGGGTTTTTTGGTTTTTTTTTCCCCTTTTCAGAGGTTTTCAGGACTATCATACAAATAATCATGATTGTTAAGGGATGTCCTAAATTACACTTAAAATTCCTATGCAGCTCTGTGAGACTTACTGAACCAGCAAAAGCCAAACTCTCTGAAACAGTAAGCAAATCTACAGATGATGCAAGAGAGAGAATCTGTCTTCTCCTGTTTCCAGGCTGAGCAACTGTAAAAGCAGTATAAAAGCAAGCAGACACCACTCTAAATATATACAGGCAATTCTACTTCCAGGCATGATTTAATTCTGATGAGTGACACAACAGTCTTGCTCAATTTTTCTGTAGCATTTAAAAGGAGACCAAGTAACTTTTTTGATGATTCATGCCTGAATATTTTCTACACTTAATTCACTATTCTGACCAGCTCAGCTAAAAGAAAAGAGGGGGA
Organism: Heliangelus exortis; assembly: GCF_036169615.1. Taxonomy (NCBI): domain Eukaryota; kingdom Metazoa; phylum Chordata; class Aves; order Apodiformes; family Trochilidae; genus Heliangelus; species Heliangelus exortis. Next base: position 51,187,519 of record NC_092423.1, on the reverse strand, counting down.
ACACACAAACTGAATTATACTTTCTTGTGCAGACTTGTTTATTAGCAGTAAAGAGTGCCAGCTGCTTACTCAGGCAACTTCTGCTCAGCTTGCACAGGTGCCACCAAGGGCATCATTTTTCAAAAATGGGGTTACACAACTGTACTGAGGACACTGTTTGGCAGGGAGAACTTTTGTTACAGGAAATGAAACATGAACAAGAAGTAACTCTGGGTGACAGCCAAGGTTGGGCATGTGGGTCTGACAATTTTTTGGAAGAAAAACCCAAAAAAGCAAACAAAACCCAAAATTCCTCTGCCCCCCCTCCCAAATATGGATTTTATTTTTCATACTGTTTTAACAGTAATTTTTAAGAGCAAAGCTATGCTTGGAACAACACCTTAGATTCTTATGCAACAACTTATTTTTGCTGCTTTATTATAGACATGATACTCTTTAATAAGGCTCAAAACAAATACTTTTAGGATTTATTAATGAAAATAGAATGGGTTAATCCACCGATTTAAGAATTCTTTAACTCACCAACACAAACTGTAACTTTTTAATATCTACATATTTATAAACATGCACAAACCAGAGCATTGAGTACTAATAGATTAAGTATTGAAACTAAGCTAAATGTAATCTCAGTCAGGCTGCAATGTCTAACAGGCTGCTTCACTTCAAAACTTTTGAGAAGGAATTTAGAGTCACCAGACCAGCATAAGAAAGATGTATGCTGACTTTTCAGGCTTTGCCTGTTTCCTGAGGGAAATACCACAATTCTCAATTCCTGGTAAGCAATGCAGCCACATTCATTTTTAGAACAACTGGTTCTGCATCTGCATTTCTCTACTTTTTTATTTTGTGGAGAGGACATTTGACTGGGTTGCTCATAAAAGATGGCACTAAGTGCAACCAGTAAGAAAGGCTACCTAAACAAAAATCTAGTTTGATGTAACTAAAATTTAGTTGCTTGAAACTGTATTATAGCTGTTGTGTTCCTTACTATTTGTCATTGTTAAGTGTAGAAGTACTGCCTGGAATTTAACCCAAAATGGGAAAAAAACCTTTTCCTCACACAGAAAGACAAAAAAACCAACCAACAAACACAACAACAAAAAAAGCAAAACAAATGACAACAGAAAAACCCCCAAACTTTCATGCTGGATGAGGAAAAACTGTAAAAAATACCTTGTTTCAAATTAGCTTCTTGAGGGTTCTACTTGTTCATCTTTGTCAGATTTAAAGGGGGGCATCCAGAAAGGCTTCTTAAGAGATGTTAATTAAAATGTTACACTAGAAATTACTTGGATCAAGAAAGAAGTTGTAAGAAGGGCATTGTTTGCAGATTTCTTGTATATGACAAACAGTTACTAATGCATTTATCCCTACAAATAGATAAACCGAAATGGATCTAAGCTTTTAAAAAACAAAGTTATTTTACTTGCTGGCTCTGTTTATGGCAACTTAGTGTAAGGTTACATAACTTTTGCAAGCCTATTTTACATCTGCCCTTGGCCATGCAAAGTTGAGAAACCGAGTTTTGCTTGGAGACTTTGTGAAAAAAAAAAAAAAAAAAACAAACCACGGAGGCTTTTAATTTGAAGTTGTTCCCTTGATAGTGACAAATAAAAGCTTGGAGCCCAACATCCAGTCTGGAAAGGAACCCAGTGCCTCACTCAGCTGCTCTGATGCCCGCCCATGGCTGGCAGGGTGCTAAGTCTGTACAAGGTCAGGAGGTGGTGGGAGGCCCCCTGGGCTGCCAGGTTCCCCCCCCAGAGTGGGTGCGATGCCATTGCCAGCTGGGCACCTGGCAGCAGCTGCTCTCTGACCAAAGCCTGGCTGAAACCCAGGACTGAGACCTCCTTGGTTTAGCACAGAGAAGACAAGGGAGTGGAACTGGTAGGGATGGCATAGTAAAGGTAACAAGAGAGAAGTAGGCTCCAGCCCATAAGCCTGACCCTGATTGAAGTTGCTGCAGTTTGCAGCCTCTGGCTGGCCAGGGAGTAGGTGCTTGCTGCAGGTTGCTGTAATAAAAGTGCTGGGAAGCTCAGGGTCACAAAAATATGAAGGTAACCATGCTGGTGTACTGAAGCCCTGATACTTGTATCCTTAAGTTAGACAGTCCTGCTGCTCTCCTTTTCCAATGCTGAGCTGCTTACAGTGATGCCTTTTTCTGATCCTTTGTCTCATCTCTATTGGCAGTGTGAGGTCTGATTTGAGTCCCACGTTTCACTTCCTGTTAATAGTTGTATTTTCAGTGCTTATACTTTCTCCTATTTCCAAATATGTCAACAAACAAAAATAGGCTTAAGTATTTAAAATAAAGCACCTGGTAAGATGATGTTAAAGAGCAAACAATTATTGATTTTGATTTAAAAACTAGAAGCACTTTCCACTTGGACTAATGTACCTGATATGTTTCTCATTCTTAAAAAAAACATTTTATTTCAGTCAGCAAGCCTCTTAAGTATATTTGGTATTTATAATCTCCCTCCTCTCTGAAAAATAATCTCTGGAAACACTGAAGGCCCATCTCAGCTTTCTATGCTTTCAGTATCTCTGTCTTTGAGGGGCCTTAATTTTTGAGCAGTCTAAGTGTTAGACTAAAGTAAAAAAAACAAACTTCTTCCACTTTAGCAGAAATTAGTTTCACTAACTAAAAGCAAAATTACTAGCATTCATTAATGGAGTTTACTTCATAAAAGTTAAATTTCTTGTCTGCAGTGGTAATCTTATGAAATAAACATGAGGGAACTCTCTCCCATTTAATTATTTCCCTTGCAGTTTATAACAAAGCTTTTGACTTCATCCTTTCTGCTGTTGTCTTCATGGGGTGTCTCTGCATTAATGATACAACTGGATTTATTTGTATGTAAATTGGTTCAAAAAAAAAAAAAAAAAAAAAAGAAAAAGAAAAAAGAAAAAGAAAAGGAAAAGGAAAAAAACCCTGCATCCAAAAAATGCAACTCTTTGAACTTAAAATTCTGAAATTTCAAAGAGTGATTGGAGGACTGTTCATGTTCTCATCTTTCTGCTATGGATTGTGTTTGCAGTCCACTACCTATGTGTTCTCTTTGCTCTCAGACTTGTATTGAGCAGCCATGCTATTTACCTGTATGTTGTTTGCTTTTCCAGTTCTGGTTTTGAGAAAAAAAAATCTATTCTCCTGATTTCTCCTTTGAACTCCACAAGTACCACCTTGCTCTGAAGTATTTCAGGCTGCTTAGGTAAGAGAAGTAGCATCCAAAAGTTCTCTATAGCTTCATGGATGTTTCACAGCATGTTAGGTGATGGCAACAAGGGAATGTTTTATAAGTATGAACTGGGTACTCAAGGTTACTGACACCACAGAAGCCAAAGTGCCTCATTTTGGTTTTTATTTCATAATAATCCACAATTATACCTGGCCTTTCTGTGTGGCTGCTGCTTTGAGTACATGATAAATGAACCACACCAGAAGATCCCAAGCCACACATGGCTTGTGGGCAGTGTATTACCCATTGAGACTTTCTGACATTGTTCATATCTATAAGTAATCAAAAGGTTGTAACAGAGGTTGACGACAAAATTTGATCTTTCCTGACGCATGTTACTTGCTTGGTATTGTCCCTAATTCTTCACTAGACTGTAAAGAACCAAATATCTAGAAAAATATGTCAAACAATAAAATCAATGAATGTATGATCCTTCATATTTTGTTTAACTAGATAAATTTAAATAAAGGAATTATTAGTACATGGATAAAGATGAGAGAATCCTGCTTGAAGCATTTTCAGTGCAAACTGTTAGACCTAGAGTATGCCTAGAACAAAAGTTATATAATACCATGATGATGGTTAATGCACTATGACACCAAGTGAAAACTTATCTTTCTTACAGTATCTGAACAGAGCCAAAAGGAAGTTATGCCTTCCTTCTAAGTGTTGGTGTGCATATTTATAGTATAATTATGAAATTTTAACTGTAAGCAACACTTCCTCTGTCCATAATAGTCTTCTTCTCTTCTCTCCTCTCAGTGTCCTAACTGCAAGATTTTTAGTGCTTTGTGGCAGATTATACTGAAAAAATGAGTTGAACAGAGGTCTAGGGAGCTACCTGATTTAGAAATAACATTTCTTGCTATTTTTGATAATTACAGGGATTAACTGAATAAGTTATGATAATAGAAGAACAATGCTTTATGAGAAACCTCTCTCTATTCTCACAATTAGCAGTAGGAGATAGAATTATATCTCAGTGTTTCTCTGAGTTCTATGTACTCTGACCCAGGCACCCAAAGGAGGCCCCTCTGCCTCAGCACCTTCATCTCTGGTAAAAAATTCAGTGTAGCAATTCTGTAAGTATTAACACATGCATTTAATATAAAAAGTTCAAAGATTAAAAATCATGCTGTGAACAGTAAACAATTACTTTTATCATAACTGTGGGTTTCTTCAGTTGCATGCAAGTTGCTGCTAGATCAGACTGAAAGGTTCACAATATGACTCCTGGTTTCATAAGAAGAACCTGTCAGGGTTGGAAGTAGTCAAATTGCCTACAATCCTTTAATTTAGCCAGACAAATAATAAATGACATGATTGTTTTGCTCTTTTTATGACATACTAGTTTACTTTATGTTATACTAACAAACAAACTTGTAAAATATCTTTCCTGAGCTGAACTTTAACATTATGATTTGTCTGACCTAAAGACCCTGAATAAAGTTTAATAGTGAGGCAGTCCCCATTACTCAGCATCTCTTTTGTGTTGTCTCTCACAGGTGTTATTCCAAGGGAAGGTTCAGGTGTTGGAGGACAAGTTGAAGTCAGCTTAGTTTTTCTTCATATAATAGTCACTGTTTTGAGGTAATAGTTTTTTTCTTTTTTTAAGCATTTTTTTCCCTCTATAAATGTAACAGTGTAATACTTCAATGTCAGGCATCAATTTATTTTGAGTTGTTGGAAAACTGGTATTTTTCCATTTAGAAGGTAACCGATCCATTTTAACAGATACACTCATCAATAAGGAATATTTTATATTAAAAATTAAAGAAGAAATATTTATTACAGATACACAAGGAATATTTTGTATTAGTAAATCAACAAGGTCTATTTTATATTAATAATTAAACATAAACATATGCTGTGAGCTGTACCTAGTATTTCTTAAGCCATACCCAGTGTCTCTGGCCTTTTTGGAATAAGCAGAGAAAAACTAAGTGTGTGAGAGAGTATTTGTGGAATCAAAGTGACATAATAAAGTGAATAAAGGCAGAGAGAGAACAATTTAATGATTAGAATTTGAGTGTCACATCTCAGGATTCTGCACTGGCAATATTTCTTTGGAATCATGAGCTCCTAGAGGCAATGAAATAGCATGAAAATACAACAAGGGGAGCACCTCTTTGTGTTACGTGTGTGCACAATGATCTAAGGTCTTCTAGACCACTTGGTTAAAAATACTTTAAGTGACAAATCTGGAGACAGTACCAATGTCTGTGTTTCAATCCCATATTCACCATGAAGTTACTGTGCAGTATTTTCAGTTTTCCAGCACTTGCTTTACTTGCCTGTAAAATGACTTGTGTTTATTTTATGGGCATGCCATCAGACCTATAAAGCATTTTTTCTAAAGCAGTTGAAGAAAAACAGATGTAATGTATTCAAATCAATACTGAATAACTCTGCTTCTGTAGTTGTTCAGCAGAGGTGATAAAGTATTCACTATTTTTAACTATAAGCTAAGTTACTCTTCTTTATGTAGAAGTGCCCTGTGGGCCTGTCACTTAGAAGTAGGTCAGACATGAGGAATTTCATGCCTAAAGCCCTTGGTTCTCTTCAACCAGATATTCTGCCTTACTCAGTGGGTGGCAAAACTTCCTGTAAATCCTGGGAGCTAGAGAAGGGAGTTCAGGAGGATGAGAAATGCTTCCCCCCCAGCATATGAAAAATAAGTCTAGTAGGGAATTTAGAGTATAATAATAATCAACAATATAGAAATATCAGGATATTACCTTAAATGTTGACAATTTCGTAACCTGAAATTGGTTGAGCATTCTTACAGATCTGTTACACTCATAACCTTTGTATGTCCTGAATACAAGCACTACTTGATAGATCTAGCTACATACAACTATTGGCTTTGTGCTTTTATTGCATTGCTGGCTTTGCATGATCACAGAACAAAAATATATATTTATTCCATTTTGCAGATTCTAGAAACTGTAATTTAGGGAAGCAGTATAATTATTCCTGAATCACTTTTCTCTGTATTTTGCATCCATCAGTGTAATAAATCTGTTTCTTCAGAAGGAAAGTGGATGTTTTCCCTAATGACAACCAAATTATAGTGTATTGTAATATGGAAAAATACTTTCTCATTCTCCTTGATAGTGGCAAATGTTATTCAGTGTAATCAGTCATCCCATGACTCAGTAACTTTCCCAGGCAATGACTACTCCACTGTAGTAGTAGATGGGTGTAGCATCTCCAGTGGTGTGGTTTTGGATGTTCCACACTTCAGCTAAAGGGATCACAGAAATTAAATGTTATTTTCAGTTCATCTCAACTGAATAACCTCAGTATCTCAAGATCCTTGCATGTATACCCAGCCCTGCTGGCTAGAAATGATTAAGCAAAATCATTTGACATTTCTTAATGTTAGTGCTTAAAGGGAAAATATTATCATAAAATCAGAAAAATCTCAGCAGGCAGATAATTGTGTCATATGAATGTATCTCAGTATTCTTAAAAAGCATCTAAATAAGTAGTCATTCCTTTGACCTTTCCATCAGCAGTTGAGCAAGCAAAGAGGAAAACTAACCTTGTATTTGCAGGAAATTGGGTAGCATCACTGTTAATGATTAAAATACCAATAGAATCATTGAGATGGAAAATAGCTTGGCCTAGATGGGTGAGCAGGGCACTAAGAATAGAACTGAGGCCTCCTTGAATCCAGCCCACTTACGCCATGAGGAAACCGAGCCTTCAGGAGCAAGTTTTTTTTCTCTTTTTTAGGTAGAAAGTTCTTGTCCATATAGATTTGTCAATGGTTTTGTGTTTGGTTTTTTGTTTGGCTGGTTTTGTTTTGTGTTTTTTTTTTTTAATATTGTGATTAAAAGGAAATAAAAATGAAAATACCCAACTGTAATCTGCTGCCAGCTAATTTAAAATCAAACTCATGAGTAGCTTCACTGTTGATATAAAGGTTCTGCTGTTTTATAGCATCATTGACTCTTTTTTTGTGGCACCCAGAGCTTTTAAAGTACAATTAAAGTGAAATGAAAGTTACAAGAAAGATTTTGATGCACTAGAAGAAGCAGAAAGCAAATGCCACTTAACAAGGTGCGGATAAAATGAAGATATTTGCTTTAGCAAAATAGGACTTTTTTTCAGGATCAAATCCTGTCGTTTGCTTTTAAGCCTCTCCATGTCTTACATTCCCATTTTCAAAATGATGGCTTGTGGTCTTTCAGCTGCATAAATCCAAATAATTTTCCTCCTGCAGGCCTGACTGGTGAACCTGTTTACTGCAGTTCCTCAGTAAGCTTCAGTGCCTGAGGTTGCACTTTGTACTTTTGGAAAGAGGGGTGTGTGGCATGAATTGTGATCTCTGAAAAACTTTCCCACTAGAGCAAAGAGCTTCCTTTCCCTCCTAAAATGCAGAGCAGCAATGCTTCTCAGCTTTTTCTCACTCTGAAGTGAAGTAATTCCTCTTGTCTTGTCAGTTTGAACCACTGCAACCTTTAGGCTTCCAGTTTTCTCAGACACTGCCTTGACTCTTAATAGTCTTGTGCATTTTGAACACACTCTCAAATCTGACTTTTCCCTCAAGTAACTCAGTATCTTTATTTAAATGGTTAGTAAGGAACCTTTTTGCCCATTTTTACCTTCACTGAGACCAGATCAGTATCTGGGCACCATAGGTATTCACCATAGGTGAATACATGCATACACAAATAAACTGCAAGGAGACCGGCAACTATGAAGTCAGACACATGGTAAAGAAATTTAAGATTATGTATCCAGCTTAGAGCAGCCCATACTTTGCACATGGAAGGGTTATGCAACTGATGTAGAAACTCTGGATTTTGTCAGTTCTAAGACATGAAAGTTTTCAAACTCTTATCCCTCTGTTGGTATAGTTTTACACTTTTAATACTGACAGTGGCTCCTGTAGAAGCCTTGTCATACCATCTTTTAGAACTCTGTCATCTGGTGGTGGATATAAGTCACAACATTTAGATACAAAATCAAAAATGGCAGTCAAATCAGGCTAGACAAATGCTCACATTATCAGTAAAGCTTTTAGGGTTTTTTAATCGTAGCAACTCTCAGAACTATTTCTCCTCATTCTGCAGTCTGCGGGTACCATGAGGTGTCACCATTTCCACTGCACTCTCAGATAATGAGCTGTCGTTTTTAACCTTTGTGATGAAGTAAAGATCAAAATACTTCCTAACTGGAGCTGATTGCCTGTGCACCTCTCTATGGTACACTGTATGACTGCTTTATTATCAACATTAGTATTTTGAATTTTATGAGTAGGAGTAAAAACTGCAATTATTGCCAAATGTTATGTTCCATAAACTGTAAAGAACAGTGGTGTGTATGTAAGATCTGGACAGTAACTCCTGTTACATGATTAGTTCTCCCTTCTGATTAGGTTTGTTTGCTCTATTACTAACTCATGGTAATTTATTTTTGGAGTAACTCGCTCAATGTCAGATATTATCCAGTAGGAATAATAGGAATTTTTTGTATTAGCCATTATTGTAACAGCACCATGATGCTGTAATGAAAAATACTAAAACATCGACAAACCTCCTTTCCAAAAAAAATATGAACCAACATTAAAAAGTTATCAGACTACATATGTTGCTTTCTTACATGTCTTCTAATATTTGAGATGGATGACTGAATTGAAAGAACTAGCTTCTAGCAAGTCTATACACTTTTCACAAAGTAATTCAAGTTGTAGGAATGGAAAAAAGAGTATTAAAAATCAAATTCATAATTTATGGTCATGGATTTTTTATGATTTACAGGAATCTGCAGTAACTTCAAGACTTCTAAAAATCCCATTGTACTAGATAGAGGTCACAGCACTGTGAACACTTAAATCATCATTAGCAACGATAATAGTTACTGGTTGAGATAGTATCCATTCTTCTGGCAACGAAGCTGCTTGTTATCTGAACTTGAAGCAGCAATTAGTGGGATTACTTCAGTTCAAAGTTAAGCAAATCGCTTGGCAAAGACTGTTTCTGGGCAATCTGAAATAACTGGCAACATCTATCCAGCTCCTGACCGCCTCTTCTCTCTTGCAGCAGCCTCCGTACTCAGGGGACTCGGTAAAGTAAGCAGAACATGATTTGCTTTTTTTGTCAGCTTAGTTTTCTGCATCCTCAACGTGCGGAATGACTAAGGGAAAGGTTTGACAGGCACTGGAGCTGGAACAAGGCAAGGAATGGGACTGCAGAGATGTGTGGGCTCCTGTCACTGTCAGAGGAGTCTAGACTGCTATGAAAACAGTTTTCAACATTCATTGATGGAATGAAACCAACGACTGCTGTAGATTTGGTGTGAAACAGACCTTTCTTCTTAATTATCTAACATAGCTAGTGCTGTTTGGAGATGCACACTTCTCTTTCACAGACAGAACAATAATGCTGTATTTCTCTTGTTTAGCTTGTGTTACCTGGTGTAGTTAAAGATTAGAGACCAGTCTTAACTTTCTACTATTTTTAATTCTAGGAAGATCACATTGACCCTCCAGAAGTAAGAGTAAGGGAACTATGTTGGCACTGTGTGTAAGAATACGGTTCCAGACATTTCCTCCAGGATTTCTGTGAGATTTAAAATAAATGCTTCATGTATTGTAGTATGTTTAACCAAACTTGCTGAGGCACCAAAACATTTAAAATCTCTTTAGAAAGCTGACGTTAGTATTTTGCAGTTATATGTATCTTCAGAATCTGTGTACTACTGCTCAGTGTAGGATATTGCCTTTTATTATCTGAGCAACACTTAGACCCATAGCTGTGTATCACAAAATATTGCTGTTTTGTACCAATTCAAAAGCACAAAATTGCACATCATCCTTGATTTCTTTTAAATGCCATCAATCTATATATGATTAAATGACACATACAAATATTACTTCATGTCAAACTCAGGTTAGGCACCTCCTGTGGAGAACGGGAGGTGATTATATGAATTGGAATTTGCCACTGCAAGGTCTTTTGTTGTGTAAAAAAAAAATCCCCTGGAAAATATCTAACTGCTGTATGATTACCATGTTGAGTTAGTATTATTGCAGCTAACTAAGAGTTCCATTTAATTAATCCCCTTACCATCTTCTGTAGTAACAAAAATATTAGTGTAGGAAAAAAAGAAGATTGATTCTAGCCTTGTACCTGTTTTCTTCCATATAGTCTTTAGTCCTGTAAAAGCATCTGAAATATCTGCACTGTGAGAAAGTTAGAACATACTATCTCAAGCTTTAAATTTTCCAAGGAAATAATACAGAGCTCTGTTTTGCATTGGATACATTTTATGAAAGAATTAAAGCTCTGCTTTAATTTGATTTTTTAGATTTTCTAATGTCCATTCAATTAGGCATCAAACTCACACACACTTAGGTGACTTAGGTTTAAATGCAACCTGTACATGCTGAAGAGAAGAAATGTGAGATAATTTGTAGTAGAGCACACAGGTGTGAGAGAATAATGGATCTATTAAGACATTGAATGTTGTTAGAGGGTTTCCCAAAACATTAATCAGGCAATGTCCCTCTCACTTGGTAACCTCTGAATTGTACAGCTATGCTGCTTCATGTCATATCTAAAGGGGACAGAGCCTACCTGACTGAAGCAGAGAAATTTTGCTTTTTACGGCTGTGATAAACTTAATTGCCTGTTTTATGTGATATCCTCATGGACAGTTATTTAGGTATTTTTGCCCCTTAGTCCTGGAGGTTTTTCTATACCTGTTTCAAGCTCGCCTATAGAAAAGACATTACAAAAATCTTCAAAATAATTATGACTTATGGCTTGAAGGTTCAGACTGGCTTTTTTAAGGTGTTCTAAATCAACTGTTGTTCTTGCTTGAAATCATATAGTGTGCAAGTCACTCTGACATCTGATGTATGCATAGGAGTCTTGATTGGAATGCACAAAAAAGGGTCGCTACCAGTCTCAGTGTACATACAGCTAAACAAACTGATGAAAATTACTTTTTAAAAAAAAAAACCAAAAAAACCAAAGCCCAAACACATTTAGCAAAAAACATAGGAAAACCTTGTATTGACAGCAACCAAACTGCTGTATCTTTTTTACTTTTTGGTCAGTGTACAGGAAATGATCCATTTCCTATCCACATTTTTCTTCAGATTACTTAAAGATGACAGGAGCACATTTCAGTGGAAACGTTTCTGGACATTGGTGATTACCACATACAGTATTCATTGTACAGTACTGCACAAAAGAGCACACGGTTCAGCATTTCTTGCAAATGGCATAATGCATTTCTAGCCTTCATAAAACATCACTGTCAACACAGCAAGTTTCAAAAGAGTCCCATTGTTGGAGAATGAATGCCAGCTACTGCTGACAGACCTCTTCATCTGCTCTGACAGCACTGCACACACACACGCACACATCTCATCCAACAAGGACCCGAAACCCGTGAGATTTTACCTGAAGTGGCCAAAAACAATCCTTCTCCCCGTCCCCTTCGCTGGCTTCAAGGAGATAACAACAATAGCGGTGGCAAACGCTGCCTTTCCACTTTTAATAGTACTCCCCAGGTTTACAAATAGAGGAGCACTCAAGATTTCAGGGGGAAATAAATGAACACAACGCGACTTTCTTACCAGCAGACAGGTTTTCACACGAGTTCAAAAAGCAACTATTGAGCATTTATATAGATTTAAAAAAAATTTTTTTAATTATTAATTTTTTTTAAGTCAGAAGGTTTCAAAGTCATGTGATAATAAGATACTAAATTCTTCGGCGTGTGAAAGCTTGTGCATCAGACCGTCACTAACCCGCCCAGAGGGACGGTGCCACGTCAGGGCTCACAACCCGCGGGGACCAGCATCCTGGCAAATGCCGGCTCTGCCCTGGTTTGCCACACCCCCTTCAGACGAGAAGGATTTACTGGGAATTGCTCAGCCAGAGGGCAGTCGCCATGGAAGCAAACAACCGGAAAAAAAACACTAAGCAGCCGGAGGTGGGATCCCACCTCCCGCTCTCCGGGCGCAACCGGAGCTCCCCAGACTCGCTCCTCGCACGCCGCTGCCCGCTGGAGGGGGGTCAGGGCCGCCCCTTCTCCATTCGTGGCTTTGTGGGGAGCAGGAGCCGGGTGCCAGGGCCCCCGGGGTCGGGCGCAGGATCCGGGGGTTGCCAAGGGACGGAGAGCCCGGCCGGTTGGAGAGATTTAAGGTTTCGGCCGCCCCACGCTTTACACAGCGGCGGAAAAGCGCAGCGAGGAGGCGGCTGCTGCCATTGTTGTTACAGCTCCGCTTCCCCTCCCTCCCTCCTGACAGAAAAGCAGTGACTCGGCGGTGCATTCCCTACCCCCGCCCGCGTTGTTCCCAGCACGGCACCATCTCCCTGCCCGCTGCCTCCAGGAGGAAGGCGGAGGAGGGAAGGCGGGCACCGCCCCGCCACTGGCTCGGTGCCCAATGCCGGGCGGACGGGCGCACCGCCGCCGGTACGGGGGGTAGGGGGGAATGGCACCCGGCATTCCGTTGGGAAGTTTGTGCCTCGTCGCTGCCCGTACCGTCAGGAGCGCTCGGCTCCACGTTGGCTGCGCAGGCGCAGTAACCGCGGCGTTCACCTGCTCCGTGGTGGGGGGGACAGAGGAAGGAGCGGCAGCGGCGGCGGCTCGGAGGGGCCCGGGGCGAGCGGAGCTCAGTCCCACCACCGCCACCCTCCCGCCCGCTACTAGGGAGGTGCTGCCTAATTATCCGGGGAGTCGCATCCCGCCTCCCCTCGCCGCCGATCTCCCTCCTGCCCCCTTCCCTCCCGCCACCATGTTCAAGAAGCTGAAGCAGAAGATCACGGAGGAGCAGGAGCAGGCGCCGCCGCGCGGGGCAGCGGGACGCGGGGCCCCCCTCACCGGGCAGGTACGGCGGGGGTTGGGGAGAGCCCTCGGGGAGAGAGGGATCTGCCGGGTCGCTGTGGAGGGGGCCGGAGCCCTGGGCGGCTTGGAGTGCCCGTCCGGGAGCCCGGTGGCCTTTCACCGGGAAGGGCAGGGGCAGGGTTGCGCTTCGCCCAGGAAGGCCTCAGCACCCTGCTGAAAGCGGGTCGGACCGGTCCCGCCGCCCCGGCCGCGGGGAGGGTCGCGCAGTGCAGCGCAGGCCTTGTCCTGCCTGCGGTGGCTGCCCGAGGGCTGTGGGATGGGCCGGACCGGATGGGACCGGGCCGGGCGGCGAGCGCTGCGCCCTGGATCTGGGTCAGCGAGGGGCGACTTCGCTCTTAACTTGGAGAGGAAACTTAGTTATTAACGAGATGCCTCCTGACCTGGAAACTTCTCCAGAGACTGCTGAGACTGTTACTCTTTTTGACAGCTCCCCAAAGATTGTGTGTTGCAGGAATGTAAAAAGCACCTCTTGCTAGAACATCAAAGGGAACGAAACAGAAGTGTGTTTCTTCTGGAGCATTCGGTGGAATGACACTTGATGTGCACTGGGTAGCAGTCCAGCGTTCAGATCTCTGCTTATATTTTTCTCTCATCTTGATGTTTGTTCTTTTAGTTCTTGTAGTTTCCTTCTGTTTCCATCGTTTAGAGAGCTAGTCTGCTTACTTTATACTTATTTTTGTTTTTTTAACTGTGGAAAGAGAAGATAGTATGAAACTGAGAGCAACGTATTTTTTTTTTTAGTAAAAATTTAATTGGTCACTTTCAATGTACTTTCCCAATATTACAATTAGTGTCAGATTTGAGAAGCTGTTTTAAAATTATAACGATTCACACAGATACAGCATGAGTGCAGAGTATCTCTGAAAGTCCACAGAGGCATGGTGGCCAAAAAATGTTATGATGATTTCATGTCTGTGTCAAAGCAGAATAACTCCCTCTACTAGTTGAAATTTGTGTAGAAAACCTTTGACAATTAACTTTTTATAGCAACCTCTGTGCTGAAGAAGATAATGTCTGCCTGTGTCCATGGCTTTCTGCTGGGCTAAGTATCCTTTGCATCTGGGAATCTAAAAGACTGAAACTGGTATGAACTCAGTATCATGTGAATGTTAGGTTACAGGCAGATAATTTGGTTAATTTTACAAATAGGGGATCTGTTGCCTGCACGTGACCTGAATGTAATTGGAACCACTGGGAGATCTGACGCTGCATAGTCTCAGTATTAGACCATGGCTTCAAAACTGCTGACGTTCAGCTATGTAGTAGTTTTTGGAAATGGATCTACTGTAAATGTTTTTGTAGCTTGTTGAGTTTTATTTTAAGCCCTTTCATAGTCATTAACCCTAGGTCTTCTCTAGATAGTGAAGTACATTTTTGTCAGTGGCAGCTTATAGGCTGTCCTGAACTGACATATGTGGTGGACTTTCAGAACAGTGTAAAGAGACTGAGCTGCAGAGCTTGCTATTTTCAATAAGCAGCAGCTAAATTATGATACATTGCAAACAGTATTGAAATCCACTTAGTTCAGGACTCTCGATGCATGTGTTAAAGGGTGGTTACTTGCTGAAAATTATCCTTGTGGATAAATTTGGGCCAGAGTGCACATATGCATCTAACAGAGTAATAATATACTGCAGTCTTTATTTGGCTGTTAAAATTAATGTTGACAAATTTCATTAAACCTAATGCAGGATCTTATGATAAATGGTACCTTCACAGAGTCCACTATACTGTGGACCAAGTAGATCATGTAACTCAAGGGTTGACATGAATAGAAAGGCAGATGCAGAAAATGCCAACAGGTTTTTTTTTTTTCATTATGTATGTATGTATTATGTATTCTTCAATTACAGTACACTTCCAGTACAGTACACTAGAGGGTAACGAGTTAAATCTGATCTTAACAGTAAAATAGGCTAGGCTGCTTACTCTTCATATATCATTTGAGAAGTGATTCTGTAAATAAGGAAGGAGCAATAAAGTTTTGAGGCCTGTGAAATGTACTGGAGTCTTGCAGAGAATGTGTTATCTTGCTTTTAGTAATTCAGATCCTTGAAATGCACTCCACTTACTAGGTACTCTGTTGTGGTCAGCTTTCTACCAAGACGTTTTCCAATTTTCCAAAACATATAACAATGTAACATAGTAACTTAGTTTTATGAAGCTCTTGTTTGAGTTAATTTTTGCTGTTTTCTGTGCTACACCCTGAAGGAAGACTTCCCTCCTCATACAGTTCAGATGTTATGCTTTGAGATCTAGAACTTGTTATTTATGCTCTGGTTTGTAGTCTCTGAGACTAAATTTACTGTCCTAAGACTAATTAAATCCAGAGATAAAATTTCTGCAGTGTAACACTAATTGAGCTTGAGGGCAAGAATCTTTGTAGGCCTCCAAATTTCATATGAACATTTAGCTAACTGGTGACATCTGTTAGATTGGGGCTGTCTGCACTCTGACCCTCACAGATTGAGGAACACATCAGTTTGTAACTGCTGACAAGGAGAAAAAAAAAGTCCTATTGCAATTCCAGGTTTCTTTTGGACTTGTAGGTGTTGAAGACAGTCACCTGACGAACAGGGATGAAGAAAAAGTGGAGACATTAAGTGCAGTATTTGCCTCAGTCTTTAATAATACTTTTAGACCTTGGGCTGCTCAGTCCTATTAAGTTGGAGGCCCATGACTGTGGAAACAGTCCCTTTCCATTTGTGGACACTGAAATGGTAAGGGACCAGCTGTATCAGATGAATGTTCTTAACTCCATGGGGGCCTGATGGAATTCATCCCAGAGCACAGAAGGATTCAGAGACTGTGGCAGCAGGGCTCTTCTTAATTATCTTGAGAGTCTGGGGAGGTTCCCAGTGACTGGAAGACAGCCAGCGTTATCCCAGTTTACAAGAAGGGTAAGAGGGAAAACCCAGGGAAAGAAAGACCTGTTAATCTATCTGCATGACCTGGAAAAATTATGGAGAAGATCATGCTGGGTGCTATTGAAAGACATTTTAAAGAAAATTCAATCATAAGGCACTGTCAGCGTGTGTTCACAAAGGCAAAGTCCCTTTAAAGATGTAAGATCACCTAGCAGATGAAGAGAAGGTAGTAGATGTATTTTTTTAATCTCATGGATTTTAGTAAAGCTTTTGATACTGTCGTTCACAGCATCCTTCTGGACAAGTTGTCTAACTGTGGAATGACACAGTGTGCTGAGTGAAGAAGTGGATGTAGTGCAGAGGTCAAAGACATGTAGTGAGCAAATATTGGACTCTACACCCGGGGTGCAGTAAAGTTGGACACAAGTCTTTAGAGAGGAGTGGTTGTAGGGCAACCCTGCAGAAAGGGCTCTCGGGGTGCTGAATGACAGGAGGCTCAACAAGAGTCACCAGTGTGACCTGGCAGCCAAGAGGAAAAGCCACATCCTAGGGTGGTTCAAACATGACACAACCATCTGGTCCAAGGAGGTGATTAGCCTGCTGTATTTAGTGCTGGTGTGGCTTTGCCTGGAGAACTGTTTGCAGTTTTGGACCCCATAACTTGAAAAGGATATCAAGATCCTTGAACACATCCCAAGGAGGGAGCCAAAGCTGGGGCAGGGGCTGCCAGGCCTGTCCTCTGAGGAGCATCTCAAGACATGGGGTTTGTCTAGCTTGGAGAGAAGGAGGCTGAGGGACAACTTCACAGCAATCTGCAGCTTCCTGAGGAGGGGAAGTGGAGAGGGAGGTGCTGAACTCTTCTCCCTGGGACCCAGTGCCAGGACACATTGGAATGACTCAAAGCTGAGCCTCTCAGGGGAGGTTCAGACTTGACACGGGGATATGTTTCTTTATTGAGAGGGTGTTCAAACCCTGGAACAGGCTTCCTGGGCAGGTGGTCAATGCCCCGTGCTTGTCAGTGCTTAAGAGGCATTTGGACAGCACCCTTAATGCCATGTTTGAACTTTTTGTCAACCCTGAAGTGGTCAGTCAGTTGGACAAGTTGTTTGCTGTGGGTCCCTTTCAGCTGAACTATTTATTCTATTCTATGCGCCCACCATAAATGAGGATAATGATGAGAGTGTTATTTGCCTGAAATGCCAGGGGTTCTTCAGCTCCAAAACCACTTTCAAGGGCACACAGCACAAAGGTTACAAGTGGAAATGGGGTTTTATTTCTATTTCTCTGACTCCGTCTCAGGGGTGATGCTCACAACATTAACACAGAGCACATGTGCAGCCAGGAGCAGGCTGGTGCATGCCTCACCTTTAGCTGGAAAGAACATCCCTTGCTGTCTGGCAAAGGCAGCCACAGAGCTGCAGAAAGTAGCAGCAGGAACACAGGCCAACCAGTCCCTGTCTGCTGAAGAGCGAGAAGGTGAAGAAGGAGGGTCAGGACCAACCACACACAAGAGAAGAGAAATAAAAAGAGGTGTGTGGTAGAAAGTGTGACACGTAGCGATGACAAACACACTTTTTGTATTCCCAGACTTGCTCCTTTGCCGCTGTGCTCCTTGTCCAGTGATCCATGAGAAGCTCTCGTGCCCGCCCGGCGCTTGTGCTGCACGCAGGGAGAGCTGGAAAATGGCATCTCCGGGTGGTGCAGCCAGGCTGGAGCCCTCCCAAGCACAGCCTGGTTTGCACCAGCAAGAAACCCTGGGGAAACAGAGCCAAGGGAAGAGCAGAGCTGCTCCTGCCCCAAATGGGGAAGAGAGCCCGAGAGAGCTGGGGCACGAGTGGTGCCCTGGGGGTGCCAGAGCAGCAGGCGGGAACCGAGCTGAAAGGGCCCAGAGGAGCCCTGACAAGGGGCTGTGCTCAGTGCTACAGAGGAAAGCAAAAAACCCCACGGACACTTGTTAGGCCACCGTGGGGGAAAAAAAGCCTTCCTGCCCCCAGCTGCAGGGCACAAGAGGCCACGGTGGTGATGCAGGAGCAACAGGCACTAAGCCAGCCCAAATGGGTCAGAGGAGGCCTGGCAAGGGGTCATGCTCAGTGCTGCAGAAGAAGGCAAAAAACCCCCGGGGCCCAGGGCCAATCTGCCCCAGGGGAAAATTCCTTCCTGACCCCAGCAGAGCTGGTGATAGGATCGCTCCCTAAGCATGTGAGCAAGACTGCCTCCTTGACACAAGGGCTGGTCACTCCTCCCTGGAGATGCCCAAGCCATAATCTCCCTCAAATTGGAGCAGCCTCAGGGGCTTCCCAGAGTGTCCCTGTGCCCCTGCCCTGATTGACTTTTGGAACAAGAATCCTGCCTGTGCCTGCTGGGGCACCAGTGGGTGCTCCAAAGCACTGGGACCCTTGGCAACATCTCTGCATCTCCTTTCTTACTGCTATTGCCCCTGGCTCCAGGGGAGATGAAGATGGTGAGCTCTGCAGTGCTCCTCAAGAAGGCATTCCCTTGGTCTGGCCATGGATATCCTTCTGAAAAGGATTTCCATCCATGAGATGAGCCTTGCAGCAGAGGAACTCCATCAGCCTTGTTCAGCCTTTGCTCTCCCTCCCTTGGCCCCCTCCAAGTAATTCCATCAGCTCCTCAAGGTCTTCTTGGATGTCTTCAGGCTGCCCCCAGGCCAGCTCTGGCTTTGGAACCCAGGAGGATGCTTCCTTTTATACTGCCCAGGGGCATAGCCACTGGGCATCTCTGTAAATTCATCTGTACATTCAGACTGTGTAAATAAGGGCATTTGTACCACAGACATTCATGTGGTTTTGCTGATGCCACAGGTGAAAGACCCTGTGTGATCTTTGCCAAGATGTAGAGAGCATGCAGGATTTCTTCACCATCTCTAACCAACACACCAGGTTTGCTGTACCCTCTTTATGGTGAGGTCTTCTTGGAAAGGAGACCTGAATCGGTCTGTGTCATTTAACACATTTTTCCTTGGAGTACACCTCCTTTTTTCTTTCATTTTCTTCATCATTGATACCTTTCTTGAAAGTGATGGCAGCCTTCTCGGCCTCTCTTGCTCCTTCCAGTAGTCACTGTCTTCTTCCCTAGGCTCCCCATGCCCCCCATCAGTTGCTTTGTCTTTGTCTTCCTTCATCCCAGTCAAAATTTGTCTGTCTTGAGCCTGAGGAATGAGAAATGTCATCCCTGGTGGTACATGGAAGTCCTCACCAGGTGTCACGGTTCACCAGGTTTTTGCAAAATGCTGGCCTTTCCTGTGGAGTTTCCTTGCCTGACATACACAAGTGCATTTGCCTGTATCCTGCTAGTGGCTCACAGCCACCCTGTGACCTACTCATGTCTCCAGGAACATTTGCCTACTCCAGTGTTTCCAGCCTGGAGCAGGAACTCCGGGGCTCCATCTGACATTGCAGGGTCCTCTCCTGCAGATCCCTGCTCTTCTGTTTCTTCTCCTCCGTTGTAGCCAACTTCAGTTATGTAACATTTCTGTTCCTTTCCCAAGGGCAACGAATCTTCCTGCTGCTGCAGTGCCCAGTGCCACTGAAATGGCCGTGAGGTGGCAACAAGTCTGAAAGCAGCAGTGATAGCTGCAGAACCACTCAGGGCAGAGGGAAGAGATGTGCTCATACTCCTCCTGTACAGTAGCAGGGTGGTGATGGACGTTTGGAAACAGTTTTCCTTCTGTATGGTGAGGGCCAGGGGTAATCTTTGAATCACTGGAATAATGTTAGGGAGTAGGAAAAAAGGGGTAGTAGGTTTTTGGCATAAGTAGATCATTGTTGTTTCTCAAACCGTAGAGATACTTTTGGTGTGACATTTTTCAGCTGGACATAGAGCTTTCAGGGTGAATGGTTATTTGGCTCCAGGTGAGGTGTTTTACTGATGATTGGTATTTTCAAGTGGGAACATTGGGTGTGATTGGTCAGACCTGTAACTATATCTGCTTTGGGAATAATCCTGTGAGTCATTATGATATTAGAATTGATTCATAAGTATTTTACGAAGTTTTATCATAGATCTAGACCATAAACTGAGTGTAATTCCCTGAAAAACTGTCTATTTTGGTAATAACTTTTCAGTGGTTTGATATTCTGTCAGTCATGGTTTAGAACTTTCAACTCTCTCTTGTGAGACAGGCATTTTGCAAAGCAGAATTTATGCATGCAGCCTCAATGATGATGCTGCATCAAAGTGTTAAATGATTTGTGGTAGTTGTCTTTTGTTTTAATTTTTCCCAAAGCACTGTGTTCATTCTGATTATATTGTAGAATATACCTAATGAAAGATCTTACACATCAATTTTTTTTCTGCTTAAAAGCTCGTTGATAGCCTAATGCTCATTACATTTATAGAGAAATTTTTGAGTGTTGATGTATGAGACTGACAAGCTACATTTGAGTTGGCATGGCTTGTTGCAACCTCAGCATGAAGCTGTGACATGTCTTTGAAGAGATGTTCAGTGTTTGTAGGAACAAGGTCATAATGATATCATAAAATGTGTCATCATCTTCTTTAGTTTTTCTTTGTTTCGGTTCAATTTTATGCAGGCTTTTTACTTTTGTCAGTTTTTTTGTTATTGTTTTTAGTTTCTTGAAGGAATCAGAAGGTATTCCATGTGTGAATTCTTGAATTCCTGCGGTTTGAATAACTGTTAAACCTTAAGCAATCTTCTGTGTTGCTGAAGTATTAGGGGGCTTGGGTTTTAAATCAGGTCTGAGAGGACCATGGTCATAAATAATAAAAATTAGAAGTTTTGTTGCATGCTCCTGAGGCTGATTGATTGTGTTCTTCTCTGGAGACTTTGTACTAAGATAGAACTTGTCACAGACAGTATGTGGAAGTGGTTGCTTTATTTAAAAGGAAGATCTAGACCAGGATTTACTGAGTTGTTACAGTTAGTAATTGTTTAAGTAAATTATGTTGTGGAATAACTAGTTCTGGACTTAATAATATTTTCTTGTTGGTATATGTGATCTCTTTGTAGGTCCCTTCTAAATCCCCTCCATCAGCTGGCAACAGAAGCAGGGCATCTTCATTTACAGATGAGAACGATGAAGGTACTTCAACACCAGACAAAGAGGTCAGTTGAGAACTGTGTTTTTCAACTTCAAAAATAAAACCACCTAACTTTGTGTCTTTGTTTCACTTTTGATTCCTCAATGGTATTCTTTTCTGTGCATTACAGATAAAAGAGTAGTGTGACTTTTAGGCTAAATACTGAATTGGTTAATATTAGTAAAACAGACCTCTAAGATGTAGTGATTGACCCCTAGATCAGGAAAATTGTAAAGTCCATCTTCCCATCTTAAAAATCTTACTTCTAAACTGATCTCGGTGTGTTAGTGGGACAAATTACATTAAGGCACAGTAACTTTGGGTTTTATGCATCTTTTGCTTGAAAAGTTGGGTCAATCCAGTCGACTGTACGGGTAACTTGGGGTGGATGAGCCTAAAGGATTAAACTCAATCCTTGTCAATGTTTCTATCAGTGCCAGTATTAATTATCAAATGCAAACAACATCAACCAACAACAATATAAACAACAACCCCCTCAAAAGAACACCCAAAACCCAACACCACCCCCAACAACAAACCAAACCAAGTCTAAATTATCAATCTTTAAGATATCATTAAAATCACTATTGGGATGGTTGGGTAATCACGAGTTGCATAATAGAGCAAACAGAAAAGATAATCCACATTCATCTTTTTTTTCATATTGAGTACTTTGGCTTTTTCGAAGTGGCTTGATTAATAAAGACAAAAACAACAAACAAAAGCTTAATGAGTATGAAAGTAGGCTGATGGAATAAAGCAGGGAACTTGTATGATTCTGTGAACTTTGTCAGAGAAAATGTTGAATTCCTAGCCAGAAAATTCAGTTGCAGGATTTTATTAAAAAAAAAGTGTTCTCTTGCAGTGTTACTTTTGTCTTGAACACCTCATTTTCTTCAGATGATCAGCTATACCTGAAATGCATCTTAGGTTACATTATTAATGCTACCAGTGATTACAGCTTGGCAGTTTCCTTCCTGCATTGCTAATAGAAATGAAAGGAAGAGTACCTAATGATTTTTTTTTTTTTTTTTTTGTATTTACTGTATTTGTAAATTCAGTATTGAGTCTTCTAGTAAATGCTTATTTTCTGTACTGTTATATATGTATGCAATTACTTTCCTGTGTCCCTGGGGGAAGGGTTTTTGTTAACTGATGCTCAAAATGTCAGCAAGCAGTGTCACTCAGGATTAAATTACCAAGTGTTTCAGTAAGGAGAGTGTGCTGGGGTTTTTTTGCATTTTTATTCTTATTGTGGAATATAGAAGTGGTGTATTGCTGCATGAGAACTGCCACTGTGACCTAGAAGGAATGAATTAGAGTTGATATTATCAATGACCACTGCAAACATAAACATTTTTGCTTTGAAAAAAAAAAAAAAAATTATTATGTGAATCTATTGTAGAATGTGCTAAAGGTTAAAGGATTGATTTGGCCAGGGTTTTCAGGCTTTGTAAGTAGCAAAAACTTAGCAGAAAATGTACTATTTAAGTCATGAGCCTCAGTGATGCTCCTGTGTGGAATTCTTCTGTGAACTGATTTTGCTTTGTTTTGTTTTGTTTTTTCCTGTTAATTTGGTGCTGCCCATGCAAAAGGAAGAACCGATCACTCTTTTCAGTGGGAAATAAAGGGGAAGACTAAGTGGTAACACATTTAATCCCTTTTATTATACAAGCACCAACTGCTTTTCTGCTCAAGAAGCTCTAACGTGTAACTCTCACTTTGAGTGAAAGGCAGTATACTTAATTTGTATTTATTTTTGAGGATGTCACCTTTTATTCCAGGTCTGAAAAGGTTTATGAACCTGAAAGCTTACTTTCTTTTTCAGTTTTATCAACTCATTTAATAAAAAATATTACCTCTTGTTACAGTTCGGATAATGTATTTAAAATAAATGCATTTCTGAATGGCTTTGGGTACTACTGATATGTCACCTGTGTGTATCAGTGTTTTCTGTAGTGTTCATGCTTTCTATGGAGAACTACAGTTTGTCTTGTAGTGCTTCATTAGACATATGTTGCTCCCAGCAGACTGTTTTTTCAGTCTGCTTTTTTTGAAAAATGGGAGAAGCAAAGAATTCCCCACAGAACATGCCAAGTTGTGCTGGAAGAACATTATGCTCTAAATACACTGGTTACACTGGAATGATAAGAGAGGCAGAAGGAGAATTAAGATTAAGAATGCAAAGAGAATACTGAGGTGACCTCAGATTTACAGTTATCCTTGGGCTTAGGGAACTGCTATGAGAATTTTATGTGTGAAGCATATCCTGTAATTAATGAGAAAGCAGTGAAGATACTAAGGGAATGAAAATACCTTTTTTTTCATAAGGACTGGTTTTATGTAAAATGGAGAATTTTTCTAAAATAAAAATAAACCTAAATTCTGAAGACATGAAATCTCCTTTTTCCAAATAGTTCTCTTTAAAATCTGCCTGTTGTATTGTTTTTTTTATAAAATTAAGTGGAAGTATTACTATACTTAAAAAAGCTGCACATTTTACGTACTATCTGAAAATATATACAAGGGTATATATGGGTGAATTATGTCTTTTTGGAGGCATTTTTTGCAGTATTTTCATTTGATCAGAAGGTGTTTTATGTACAGGTGTCAATGGCATTACAATGAACTAAAGTTGGACAGCATTTAGTCCATTGAAAATATTTAGGTTTGAAGAGTATCAGATGGTAAAACATTCTTGCAGTACATGAATAATTGATAACCATTTAGGTACTGAAAGCTAAGCAAAACTATGTTGTTTCATAGTTCTTTAAAATAATGTTCTCTGTCCTTCCTCTAGCCTATTATGTCTCAGTATGTCTTTTAGATTTTTATTTCTGTAATATCAAACTTGTGATTATTTATTATGAAAGCTTTGATTTAAAACCAGAATGTTTTTAGAAGAAAAACAAATTTCAGAGTGAATTACAGTTGCATATGACAGCAGCAGCCTGATGAAGGGAATTATAAAAAAATGTACTGGCAGGCTTTCTTGCTTTATATTCTGCAATTATAAGATTTTTTTTCAAAATTTCAGGACAGTCTCATGCCCACCTTTTTATCCAGCTTCTGTTCTAGCAGTGCAGTAGATCTGCAGAGGCAGCGTTACAGACAATCTCATAATTTTTTCATGTGTAAGGAAAATGCAAAAGTCTGTCTAATTCTTGCAAGTAGCCCATAAAGTATGAGTACAGTGTGAGATAAAAGCATATATTGATATTCGCATAGAACTTCTTGAGGAAACTTGGATATCCAGAGCTTTCTGAGCTGTTACTGATAATATTTGAAATAGCCCTGGACAGTTAGATACGTGGTCACTTAGTGCTCGCTGTCTTTTTGAGGGAAAAGTAGTGCTTGCTTTTCAAGCTGCTGCAGCTGTTGACTTTTGAACAGAATGTGGAGTAAAATAGATGCATTAAATTCAGTACAGTTCCCAGTTCAAGATTTTCTTTGTGTTCTGTAGTATGCTTCCTTACAAGTGAGCCCCACCTGCAGGAGATAAAAAAGCAGGCTCAGAGCAATCAGCTGAGAGCAAAGAGCTGACAGCTTGCTGTGGATGACCCACCAGTCATGCAGATCCAAATACCACTCACATCCTCATGAGTGTTATGGAAGTGACAGCAGAGCACAATATATATAGCTCTGCTTAGAGCTCAAGATAAACTAGCCAAGATACTTCTGCTTGCACTTCAGTGCTGTGTGATGACTTTGTTTTTAAAATAATGGAAATCTGTTTCTAGTGTGGGTTATTAATAAGCAGGACAAGTAAGGCTGAAATAATATCCCTTCAGTATCTTGATGTACTTCTACTTAGTCATTGCCATGCAAAGATGATAGTGGTTCAGGTATGTCTTTTTTTTCTGACATACAAATTTAAAACTAAACTTTCGTGGCTGTGTAACCTTATTTGTATGTATGCCTGGATTTTACAACTCCCTATGCATACAATTCATATTTACATTGCTCATCTGAGGAAGAAACAAACAAAAACCACCAAACAAAACAAGCTAACAAAAAAAAAAAAAAAAAAAAAAAAAAAAAAATCAACACCGCAAAACCAAAATCCAGACAACCAGAAAAGAGTTAATTTTATTTCTGTACTGCTTCTTTCTGAAAATGCAGTTTTTGCACTCTTAGATTCTGGAGCTTTTTAATTGCAGAGAAATCTTGATCTTTCAGCTCTTCTGTTTTTTCTATTCCCTGATCACAGTAGGGATGAGGCATATAAGGTTATGTTGCAAATTGCATGAAGCTTGTATAAATAAATATTAGAGTAAGTCAGCAGACTACTGACATATTCACAACTTTTTTCTGGCATTCCTGAACTGGGACAAATAATCAAATTTATTTAACCTTTTATTTTATTGTGAGGAATGTGTTAGTTGTCAGTAAAAGCTGAAAATTTAAATCTTTAGCCTGGTTGTTGACATCCTTTCCAGCTCCTTGAAACAAATAAGTAAATACTGGTTTGCCTCTTAGGCAAGTTTATAGCCTCTTCCCTTTCCCTCTGTTTTAGTGTCCTTGTATACAACTTGGCAAAATTGTCCACATACAATTATAGAAGCTTTTAAGCATTAATGTACTACAAATGGTCATATACAGTGATGTACTATGGTATTGAGAATGTATGCATTTTCAAATTAGTTGGATAGCACAGTTAGATAGTTAATCTGAAATTTGAAACCACTGATTCTCTTTTTTTTTCCCCTGAAGGGGCATAATGACTACCTTTGTTAATACATTCTGTGTATATAGCGTGCATTGATTCAGCTACTGCCATCTCTAGAGCAGTAAGGCTTGGGTCACACTCTTATTTCCTGTGAAATTCTGTTGGTTTTGGGTTTTTTTTGTTTTTCTCCATCATGTAAAAGAAGCTCTTTGATCTATGTGGGATCATGTGTACTTTGGCCTTTGCTCTCCACTCATCAGAATCTTAGCAAAGGAAGATTTGAACAGGGTGATTCTTCAGGAGGAGGAAAAGTGAGAATAATATGAGCACTGTTGGTTCTGGAGTTCAGAAAGACCATAAAGAACAAGGAATGGTGCTTAACTTAGGCCAAACATCAGTTCTACAAAAACTGTTTAGACTTTTGGAAATACAAAGGTTATTTTAAAAATAGCTTTATATATTGTTCTTTGGTGATACTGAAGGAAATGTAACATCATCTGATGTCTGGCTTCATCACCTAATTTACCTCATTTGTAACTTCCCAAGCTAGAAATGTTTGTTGATTAGTAAGATTTTACTTGAGGGAAGGAAAAAAAAGACAAAAAAACCTGCCCCAAACATTTAATGCATGACAAACAATCAGCAATGTTGTAGCCTTAATTTGGTTTCTGAGATTAAGCTTGTTATGGGGTAGGGAGTTCATTTGCCCTGAAGTATGGTTGAAATTGAATGTTGGAAGATCTTAAAAGAATTTCTGTGGTGACCTTGGAGTGTGATTTGATGGCATTTGGGGGACTAGAGAAAGTTAGTTGAATGATTATTTATGTCTTCACACATTCTGTCTTTTTCCAGAATGCATCAGCCCAGCTGGATCCCCTGCTTGTTTAATTTTATTGATCCCATTACTGCCATAGTGCTAATATGCTAATGATATGTCACAAAATATAGCACCATGTATGCTTAATGTTTCTGAGGTTACTAAGATAATTCAGAGTGGGTTTTAGGCCAGATCCTGAAATACAAGAATTCATTGTGAAAATATTTGTATCTTTTTACTTCTGTCAGATTAGAAGGTGGTTTCTTGCATTTTTCCAGACAGAGGTGAATAATTTCCAGTGACCTTTAATACCTCTTCCTCCTCCTCCCAAGTTAACTATACAACTAGTTTTCAATCAGCTATTCAGTATAACTTTAAAAAAAATTACAAGTGAAGATAAAACCAAGTCTGTACTGGAAAGCTTTTGGTAGTGTAATCATGGGACTCATTAACAGTTTTGCCTATAATTTAGCTGTAAAACTGTAACAGGTAATGAGCTGCCGTAGTAACAAAAATATTGTGAGCAGGTTCTTAAATATTTTTCATTGTTGTGCACATAACATTCAAGAATGGAGAATGGACCTGCTAATGAGAAGATACAGCCAGTTCTACGTGTACTAAGGAAATAGCAGTCTTGGACCATGACTGAGTATATTCTGTCTTTAGTACCTATTTGAAGTGTGAAAGTTTTGTCTACTGGGAAGCAAATATTTAGTGAATTCATTTTGATACAGTGATTACTGTTCTGCCTTGGTACTGTTGCCTTCTGCACTCCTTTAAATGTAACATTGCCCCCTTCCCCTTTGGTGCTTGCCTTTCCTCAAGCAACAGTAGGGTGAAGCCAAGATGGTTTAATGATATTCTTGCATCTGGGTTCTGACCTCTACCTGTGAAACTCAGCAGTATTGTTAATTGCATACTACTGTTTGTATAAACCAGTAGTTATGATAGAAATGCTGGTGTTATACATCTGCAAACTCAAGCAGTGCTGCATCAATTTATATTTATAAGCTTTTTTCTTTTTCTCAAAAGTGTAACACTTAGTAATGTGAATTGGCATCTTGTGATCTTGCTTAGAAAGGAGTTACGTATATTCTCTGTCACTTGCATATCAGGTAGTTTGAATGAGTTTCTAAAACTAATTCTTCCTATTGTTTAGAGCTCTTTGTCATCTTACTTGTAAGTTTTGGGTTTTGTAGTTAACATTTTGTGAAAGACTTACTGTCTAAGCCTCCTGTTAGAACTTGGCTGCACTGATGTGGTCATGGACTTCAGGTGATGTTTGGAAATACAACAATTCATAGATGCTGAACATACAGTCTAATTTTTCATTTCTTTTGGTGAAGAATAGTGTGTTAGAGCTTAAATAGGAATTCATTTTAATGCAAATTGTGTGGTATATTGTTTATTGGAATTATGAGTAAGAAAAAATAATGCTATGGTGAAATATCACAATTTAATATCTTGATAAGCAGACATTAGAATACTGTTACTAGAGAAAGGTTAATTTGAACCATCTGTGATTCCTAAAGTTCTAGACAGTCATGTTTTTAGAAGTGACTTGACCAGGTTGGAGTTAATATATATGTTGAAAATGTAATTAATCTTTTGGTTAATAATATTTGCCATAATCCACTTATGAGTGCTTTGCGAAGTGTTTCATCATCTTAACTGGTTTTCAGTAAACATTCAAAGTAATTATTTTCTTAAAAGATTTCATAATTTGATTTGTGATTGAAGGTGCACCACATACTGCAAACTCACGAGCCCGTCAGACTTGCTTGTACTACTGCTGCTCTGTGTACACTTGTGTATACATAGCATTTGCTGTTTCTTTTTCTGGCATATCCCTTTCAAGAGATACATGTGAAAATGCATAGCCCAACCAAAGTAAGAGCTTCTACAGCCATGACCCAACTTTTTTTTTTTTTTTTAAATACTCACATGAGAAAGTAAACTTGGGTGGGTTTTACACACTTGAATGAATATACACTAAGAGCTTTACACCACTTACTCCTAGGCACAGTACATGTAACAGACTGAGAGAGACTGGTGGTGAATCTGACCAAACTCAGCATGTGATTGCAACTACAGTGAAAGTGTGTCCAGGTCAGAGGGAAGAACACTGGAAGCAGAAGAAATGAATGAGACCACTTCTCTTCTTAGGAGATTGTGTTTGTAGTAGTT
Source organism: Heliangelus exortis (assembly GCF_036169615.1). Taxonomy (NCBI): domain Eukaryota; kingdom Metazoa; phylum Chordata; class Aves; order Apodiformes; family Trochilidae; genus Heliangelus; species Heliangelus exortis. The sequence goes on along the minus strand of NC_092423.1, from coordinate 51,158,806 downwards.
GAGAAGTGAGATGTTTCAGCTAGTTTCACAGACCTAGCTAGTTCTTGCAAATCGAGTGAACTATTGGAGCATTTATCCCATATTAGAGAAATGAGCATGGGTAACAGGTAATGGTCACTGTAGTTGCCAATTTTACCAGTAGAAGTTGGCCATAAATTTTAGAATCGGTGCTCTGCAGATACCCTGTCTCTAAAGACAGTTCCTGGTTTTGTTGAATTGGTTTTGACCATGAACCAAAGCTTTTTTCCCTTTGTAGTTCTAGAAGATTTTCTGATATAACTAGCACATTGTTTAGGTTAGTTTTCTGCAGAATTGGTAATTTACATTTTTGTTACTTAGTTTTTTCATTAATTACTTTTTTATTGGCATAGGAATACATAAGAGAACACACAGGGGGTCAGTACAGATATTCAGAGCCTATTATATAGAGCTGTCACTGAACATTAAACAATGTTTTTTCTGAAGGGGTTTTGTGGACACAAGCTGCAGGTCACGTAGCATTCCAGATTTTACACTCAAATATTTTTCCTATCTCAAATTTATGCAATTCATGTACTGCAGTACTGAAGTCAATGTAGCAGTCACAAAGAAAAAAAATAATTGAACTGTTACAAATCAAATTACAACTTACCTTGTAATAGATTCAGTTATCCTAAAAATACTACCTAGTAATTTGAAATAGAACTAAATTGTTCTGAAATAAGGAGACACTGTAACGTGTTTTGGTTCAGTAGGCAGACAGCACAGTTCTGAAATCTCAGACTATAAGAAAAGTGAAACTTGAAATCTTGTGTGTAAGCAAAATACTACAAAAATAGTTTTTGAAATCTTTTATATGATCCTAACAGCTTTGGGTTGCATCATGTTTCATGGATATATTCAGTTTTAATTCACATTCCAGTCTTCATGTTTTTTTGTCTCTAGGATTTTAAATCTGTTTCTTGATTTTTAAATCTGTTCTTTGATACTGACTTAATTCACTATTACATTTGCATTGTACAAATGGCCTGCTAGTAGTTTGAAAAATTGTGTAAATAATTTTTTATTAAAATGTAGTTAGGACTGTAGTGTATAAGAGCACTAGAAGATAAATAGTCAAAAGCATGCAATTTATGTGGTTTATAGGTAGAATTTTTAGAATAACAAGTTTTTCAGGCATAACAGAGAGCAATACAAGACAAGTCTTCTGTTGAGGTTGAGAAGAATTGCAGTGTCAGTGCCTGAACACTTTATCTTTGGCTAAACTAGGATCCTTGTAGTTGTGCGGTTTTTTTTACTTCTAAATTATTAAAACTGTATTGTCGCTGTTCTGTGATGATCTAATGCATATTTTGTGGTTCTGTCCTGATCAATATCTGTTGTCTCATAAACTGCTGTATTGGTTTATGATGTTTTTAATAGCGTGGAAAAAACAAGTAAAATAATGCAACGTTCTTTACCTTATTACTTGATTTATTTTTGTTTTCCTACTTTTTGCATTGAATGACAGCTGCTAGCCGGGATGATAGCAGAACCTGCTTTTCTCTCTGAGTATACTATCTTTGCTTTGGATCCCACCAAACAACCTAAGCCACCGAGTGATGGTGTGGTGAGTCCTCCCACCCCTCTTAGTGATGCCTTTAGCACGGGGAGGAGAGTACTGTGCGAGAAGGCAAACCTAGTGTTGCTTGTGGCTTGTTCTCACAAAGGCATCTTAACTACCCTGTTGCTAACCCTGCACTAAATTTCACAGAAGTAAACCTGGTAACTCCTGGCTGGTGTGCTGTATGATGTGAATTTTTTGTAACATAAAAAAATTAACACGTTTTCTGTTACACAGGTAATCATACTCTACACAACTTTTAAATAATTGTTGCACAACTTTGTGTGTTTGCTTATAATTCATTAATTTCATTGAAAGTCTCCCTCTTCATTTTTGTGTATGTCTGTATGTATTTTAATATAAATGGATATGATAAACACTGAGATTTTTCTTTTTGCTCTGTACAGTGAAAGCTCACAATGTAGTTCAATGGTAGCAGGAAATCATCTTACATAGTCTTGAAATCCAGCTACTTTCCCATTTGTAACCTGGCACCTATTATTGTGAGGATAAAGAGTATTTTTTTTTAATAATTAAATTTTAATGTAATTATATACTTCTTTGCTGGGAAATGTTATTGTCATATTATAAAAGTGGGGAGGCTCAGAAGAGAACAGAAAGGAGAAAAAGAAGCGAGCATAGAGAGGAAAGAAGCCTTCTACTTTCTAACATATGCACATAAAAAGCTGTATTCTCCTTATTATAGTCACAAGAGTAGGATGGCATCTTTAACATGCTTCAGAGGTACGGTAGTCCTGAGTCCACAGTGATTTCAGAGTCCCAGCTCACTGTCATGCTTCATGATGACTTTGATTATCCAGTTTTGTAAGTGCTTTTTTGTTCCTCATCCAGAGGCTGAAAATAACAAGTCACTGAAGGCTGTAAAGGATAGAAATTTGGTTAAGCAGGTTGACGTACCACAACAGCCTGGGTTGTGTTAAACTTGTCCCTCTCAAACTGAGCAAGACTGAACTGAAGCAATGATTAAAAAGGTGACCTGTGGAAAGCCTTAATTTGTTGTAATGTGTTACGATTGTTTAGAGCATCCCCTTGGAGTACAGATTGACTGCCATCTCAGTCACAGTGCTCTCAAGACTGTGATTCTTCATGGGGAGCAAAGAGCACATTCAGACTGCTGAAATTTGTAGTTTTGAAATAGTTACTGAATTTTGTTTTTTCTAGTTTTTCTAGTTATAGGTGTTGTAACCATATCCCAGGTCCAGTGATCACTACTTTAATTTTCACTGTAATTTTAATTAGGCTTTTCTACACTTACTAAGCAGTTGTGTAAGTTACTAAGCAGTTTTTTTAGTATATTACAGAGTACCCCTAGCACAGTTGCATTTTGAAAAATATATTCCAGGGAATTATCAAATGTTGTCTTAGATTATCTTTTAGTATATACTTAAATGGCATGAATCACTGACTTACAAATTTATACACAAGACTGCATACCATGCAAATAATATAATGTAAGGGTTATAATTAATGCATTACCAGTGTGTATTAACAGTACATTACCTGTAAAGCTGATCTTGTTCTCTGAACTTCTTTAAAGCTCTAGAGCCATACTCTGACAGTAAGAACAGGGATAGAAAACAATGATACAGAAGTTTATAATGAAGAGCTGTCTATATATAAAGATACATATAATATTTTAAGAAACATATGCATTTGGGAAACCAGGAAAACAAAAGTTGTAGGAGGGGGAAAGTTTCATCATCCCACACAAATGCATAGTAATTCTGCTAAAAAAGACCAGTATTTTAACTGTGTGTGCAAATGACATGTGACCCAAGAGAGTGAGTATCGTAGAGCTTTGACTGTAACTCTGGATTTTTTGGCATAGATGAGGTTAGTATCTCTTTACTAATTATGCTGCATGGGTTTTGTTGCATGAAGAAACAGTTCAGATATTCTTGGACAGACGTTTAAAAAAAAATTAAAGGAAAATGAGGGAAGAATATGTATATTGAGCTCTCCCTCCTTCCTCCATACTTTCCTCAGTTTCAGAATACCTTAGAAGGACAAAAGTAAAATGGTTTTAAATGTAGACATATAAGCTTTAACTTTTTAGGCTTCTGAATCTACTTATAGCTATGACAAATATCATTAACTGGTTTGTATTTCAGAAATACAGAATTAAGGAATCACTAGAATGCCCTAAATTCAGTTAAAACTTAATTCTGGTTTATATGTCTTAATAACAAAAACAACATTTTTATTAGCAGTTGTAATTATACCTCTCTTTGGATAGAGATATAATTGTGTGTGTTCTGTGAGTTTATGGAGAGAAGGCTGCTGTTGGTTCCCAGAAACCCTGATCTAGCTGCTTGTTTTAAGACTTTTAAAGTGAAACATCTCCTAAGGCTTAGGGACAGCTATGGCTCTTAAGCTCTTCAAAACCTCTTGAGTCTGTACTTATATATAGCAACTTCTGTTCATGCTTACCTTTCACTGTGTAGATATCAGAATATGACCCTTTGCCACAGTGACTTAAAACTGCAGCATCTAGATACCTGTTGTGGTCCACTTTTAATAAAAAAGATTACTAGGGTTTCCATTCTATGATTTTTGCAAGTAAAACATCTAACCCTTAAAACAGGTTCTACTTTTGTTCACAGAGATTGAATACAAGGATGTCTGCGTTATTAATAGGAAAATTTTAAAAGTGGTGATGTTAGTTTTAGCTTTGAAATGGCATTTTTTAGATCTTAGGTCCTTAAATGTCAGGTTTTTAAGAATCTTCAGAGAAAAGACTGGCATCTGTGGTTTCTCTCTATTCATTACCAACTTATTAGATTTAAAGAATCTACTTAATCTTGTGTTTTAAAATAGGTCTTAAATATTAAATTATTCTTATGAATGAGAAGCACAAGGACTCTGTAGTTTCCTTTAATTCTTGTTATGTGTAGCAGAATACATAATTTTTGAAAGAACTGGCGTTAGTGAGTTTGTAATTCTTGCTACAGTATTTGACTTCCTCTGCTGTCAGTTCAGTACTAGCACAGTATATGCTTTGTAAATAATAAAGCAGAAGATATTTTTTTTGTGTGTTACCCTTATTACTATCTTTCCAGTTAGGAAATGAAATGTAGGAAATAAAATGTAGGAGTCCTTTAGTTTAAAAGCTACTACGAGGTCTTAATCCACTATGAGTAAGTCCACCACAGCAGGACGGTGCTCTGATTCACAGCAGAATGCAGATTTTGTTCAAACCAGGTGAAGCGTGATTTCCAAATCCAAACAGATTTCTTGTGTGGCTGGACATTGCTCATTTTGCTTTGAATCTGGACAGGTGACAGCTCATTGCTCTGGCTTCCTGAACTACCTCTATTACTTTTTCTTCTGGGGTTTTTTGTACTTCCTTAAATTTGCTTTATGTCAAACCTTTCTGAACCCCTTTACGCTGGAGCATTCCTCTTCTACATTTATGTTTATGTATGATTATTTACATATCCACAGAGTAGAAGTTGTGGGTATAATCAAATAGCAGATGATTATGATTGATATTTTAGTTGTAGATACACCTTCAATTAAACAGCTTGAACCAGGGTACATCTTGATTAAAAATTTAAAGTTACACCTCTATTAGCTGAATTTATCATACTTTGTTCAACATGTTGCAGTTTTCTGCTTCTCTTGAAAAAAAATAATATCCACAATGTTTAAAGGTCTGGCATGTTTAGCTACTTCAGTTTGACCTGGTTTAAACACTATAAAACCTCCTGGATTTGCACAGATTAGAAAACATCAGAACACAGGATATTGGAAAAGCAGGATGGACAGATTAGGAACAGAAACATCCGAACTCTGTTCAAACTATTACTTTCTGTTGTGTTGATTTTGTTTTTTTGGTTGGGTTTGGGAGGTTGGTTTTTGTTTGTTTGGGTGAAGACTTGCATATCTGAAGTTTTTGCACAGGATGTTTTTTCTGAAAGTCTAATTTATTTCTGTGCTCGTTTGGAGTCTTAAAGAGCCTGTTACCCACACTTTCTTCCAGGTAGCTCCTGCCCCACACCAATCAAATGTACTTAAACAGAGTAAGACAGTGTGATTCCACTGTTACTCATGTTGGCTGTAAACAGTACGAGTAATCAACTAGAGTTTTCCTGCTATCATTTTGTCTTTTTGGTGATTCTTTGATTTGTGCATAAATATTACATAAACAATCATTATGAATAATTTAATTGGAGATGTCAGCATTTGCAGATGTCTCATACTAATCCACACAGACATAGCTGCTTTGTAGTTCTATATATTGCAGCAATCTGTTTTGAGTTTAACAAACTAGCTTGTTTGCATGAAGATGTCTTAATAAATATTCAAAAGACAGTACTAAAAACGCAGTCAAGGAAAAAGCACAGAAGCCATTTTGTAGGAATCTGTGAATTACAGGCCTTGTAGTTTGTTTCTTTTAACAGTTGTTTTTCCTCCTGTAGAACTTCACTAAACAACTGCTTCCCAGATCCACAGAAAACAATGGAAGTGGACCAGCCTCCCCACAGGTATGGGGAGGACATGGGGGGGGTTTGTTACCCCCTTGACTGCTGTGTTGTCTTTATGCTATGTTGGCTTAATCACTTAGAATGTGTCTTCCTGCTGGCATAAGGGTGATGAGCACTTGCCTGTCAGGATACTAGGGTGTTTTGTTTCAGTATAATCCCATTAGCTGTTATCAAGTGTTGCCACTGATGCGTGGAGGTTGTTTTGCAGGGTCAGGCTAGCAGTATCTGAGGGTGTGCTGCAGGCTGCCTGTGTTGAGGTGAGACTCATGGCTCACTTACACAGCCAGCATGGGATACAGAGCTACCCTTGCTTTCAAAAATAGAAGGCATATTGTGTGGCTAGAAAGCTGATTTCTAGTTGAAGGGCGTGAACTAGTTAAGTTTAGTAAAACTGTCACAAGTGATAAAGGAGGAGATCAGTCTTGAATATGTCTCAGAAACTTTCTGGAGTGGGATTAGCAGTGGCTTATAGCATGTGTATCCCAGCATTGGGTTGTGGGGGCAACATGGTGCAGTAATGCTTTCAGATGGCTTCTGTAGCACCAGTGGTATATGGTGCCAGGGCACTGAACATTTTGTTTTAGAGCAGCATGAATACTTTACCTGCATAAATCGATAAAAGCATTTTATGTAAAAATCATAAAGCCACTTAAAAAAAAAAAAAAAGGACAGTTTAAGAAGGTGTGCTATAACTAAACTAACCTGTTGTACAGGGACTTTAAAATAAATTTGTTTCCTTAATCACAGGAGAATATCTTTGTGTCTTTGAGATAGTCTTCTGTTTAATACCTCAAGGAGGGAGTCACACTATAGTGTTTTTCTGTTTTGAGACAACAGTAAATGCAACTTTAGTTACATATTCGCTTTTTACAGGGGTGACACTGAAATACATTATTTTATAATTTTAAATCAGATCTGTAGTTTATTGCATTTAGTTGCTGTCTAAAATTTCCCATGGCTGGGAGTTGCATGCTTGATTTTTCTGCTCAAGGAGAGGATTCTTTTAAGGGAGAGGTAGCTATTTGGTGTCCTACATGTGCGAGGCATCTTTTTGCCCAGGTCAAGTCTGCTGGGTTTTATTGTTTCTACCTGCCTAAAAGCAGTGCTGAAGTAATTATTTGCTTTGAATTCTTGCAGATGAGTGATACCCAGTCTTTTGCCCAGAGGCTTCAGCTCCGAGTGCCCTCCATGGAGTCTTTGTTTCGAAGCCCCGTAAAAGAGTCCCTGTTCCGCTCCTCTTCTAAGGAGTCCCTGGTACGAACTTCTTCAAGGGACTCGTTGAATCGACTGGACTTGGACACAGCTGGTCCCACTTTTGATCCACCTTCTGACATAGAAAGTGAAACAGAAGAGCCTCTGGGAAACACAGACAGCCTCAGCAAGGAGCAGTTGCTGCAGCGACTGCGCAGGATGGAGCGCAGTTTGAGCAACTACAGGGGGAAATACTCAGAGGTAGGCAATGTTGGTACTGGAAAAGATGAGTCTGACAGGTACTGCAGTAGTAGATCATCTTTCTGTTTTCCTCTTTTGAGCAAATGGATCAACTTACAGTTAATGTGGAAGCTGTGTTGTTTTAAGTCTAGTTTGCACTGCTTTTTACAGTTCTTTAAATGTTTACTGCTCTCAACTGCAATAATTCCTGTGTAGACTTTTGGTTATCGCTATCAAAATCCCTGGAATCTAAAATATGTAAATGGCAATTGCAGTATTCAGCATATGCCTGAAAAAACTGTTGCTTTCCATTAGTTCAAGAATGGCTGTCTCCCATGGAATTCTTTTTTCTCTTCCAGCTATTGTAATAAAATTTATTTTAAAAAAATTTATGTAAACAATTTTTCCAATATGAAAAATCTTCAGTTGGTAGGTGTGTTTTGTTTTGTTAATGTAGTCTGTCTAGCAAGTCTTTAATTTTCTCTGTAAAAAAGGTCTGGGTTTTTTTTCTGCTTTTGTGAATTTCTTTAGTTCAGTTGGAAAAAACTGTTCTGGTATAATTTGGCAGAAAGTAATTTCAATCCATAATGAGAATTTAAGATGTAATTTTTTTTTCTAATTAAAAGTAGGGTACAAAATTATAATCTCAAAAAAATATGGTAAGGGGGCAAGGGAAACCATCCATAGTAGTTTCAGCTTTCTTTTAATTACAAAATAAGTATGACTCTGAAATTAAAAGTAATTCTGAAAAGTCCTGATTTATTTTACATAAGTATTTGAAGTTCTCTTTTGACTTCAAGATTTCTTGTTTTGGTGTTTTGGATTTGTTTTTCTTTGATTTTGCATCAATTTGAAAATGAAATATTCCAATTCCATTTGCTACTTCAGCTTTGGATAGCTTAGGCAATTGTGATAAAATTTTTAATTAAACTAAACTGTGCAGTTACTCATGAAGTCCTTTTGTCAGCTTGCAATGAGAAATATTGTCCACTTGCAGTCTGCTGAGTATATGCAAAGCACATGGGATGAGAATATTCAGTATTACAAAGACCTTTTTTTGCTAGACTTGTAAGTGTATTTTAAAATTGATTTTAGTTAAGCTCTCTGGGACGTGTACCCTTACAAATGTGCATCCCTATGGGAATGCTGTCTGGGATGTAACCTTATGATACAGTTGTTCTTTTGACTGCCTGTGTTGAAATCTGGCTTTTCTTAGAGGGCTTTTTAGTGAGGAGAAAGCTGTGTGTGAATGCTGAGTAACCTCATTGTTTTGTCACGTAGGCTTTATTCTTTTAAAACATTGGAGGTGTTTTATAAATGGAAAAAGGAAGCACTGAGAAAATTTAAGTGTTTCTGTCAGAAGAGTTTTCTCATATGGTGAAGCATTAGAAAATGCTGATAGGGATACAGTTATTTTTATAGATATGAGTGTATGCGTTATCATAATTATACCTGATTTCTGTATTTTAGCTAGTATCTGCTTACAAAGTTATGCAGCGGGAGAAGAAGAAGCTACAGGTAAGCATTATTTTCCATCCTCCTACCTGAATGCTGTTTTGAATCTTAAAATGTATAGTGCAAATACAGGTTTAATTTTCAGTGCATTGTGTATTTATGTGTATACACAACATGTGTAAAACAACAGCCTCTTTCTTAGCTGGGATTTTAAGGCCAAGCTAATATTAGTTTGTCAAAATATCTGTGAAGCTACTCTAGGCTTTTTTATTGCATCAGCTGATTTTAGGTGATAAATTGCCAACCTACAGTTGGCAGCTTATGATAATAGTTGCATCTCAAGACTCGAAAGAGAAATACAAATCATTCTGCTGAAATACAATTCTGTGAATTTATTTATACTTCATATATGAAGTTGTATTTACTACACCTGATGTTTATTCTTTCTTTTTTAAAGGGCATTCTGAGTCAAAGTCAGGATAAAGCACTTCGCAGGATTGGAGAACTCAGAGAGGTAATTTCCTTTACTGATTATTTACTTTATACCACACGTACATAGGATCTTTCCCTTCCTACCATTTTGCTTTGGTTTTTTGTTGTTGTTGTTCCCTTTACAGAGTATTTTCTCTTTCACAGCAGGGTATTTACCACTTTTCTCATTTGTTTATATGGGGCTATTTCTCTGGCTTGTTTCTGGCAGCTTATTGTTATACTCTAAGAGCAGTTCATCATACCAACTAAACAGCTTTTCTGTTCATTGTGAAATAGGTAGAATTGTGTGTGGTTCTTGCAGTGTTGTTGTGCCCAACAGTAGGTGGCCCTAGGCAATTTGTTTCTCATATAGATTGAGAAATACTGATGTGAGGCAGATACAAGTATTAGGCACTTTTTAATAAAGACTTTAATGACTATCAATAAAAAAATTTAAGGATAAAATTTTTCGAAGATACTTATCTTGATCTCAGTTGTAATATTTACATTTTTAAAATGGATTTTCAGGATAGTTTGATCTCAGTCATAAACCTGGTTAGGTCGTGTTGTGTTTCCTTAGGTTATAGTTAAATTAAAAGGCATGTACAAATTATTGGGCAGAGCAAATTAAGAAGCAAGTTCACAAAAGCCTTAGTGCCAAACCCTGTTTAAGCAGAATGTGAGGCTGAAAGCCTTTTTACTGCCCCAAGAGCCAGTGCAGCATCAGATTTGGAGATGGGTGTGTGAGGGCCTCTCTGTCCATGCTCTCACCTCACTTGGGAGCTGGGTGCCAGCTCACTCAGAGCCCAGGGCTTTCTCTGTGGCTGCACTCTTGTTTCTGGCATACTCTGCAGCAAGCAGCAGCTCTCTCATGGACTTTGCAAAAGCCTTCAGACCATGGCAGGATTCCACCTTCGCTTCTTGGCAGACTATCTTCAGGCTTTTGGGCATCTTGCCCACAGATAGGGGCCAGGGTTGGTCACTGGAGGGGCAGGGATGGCTGCTGTGAGCATTTGGACTTGCATATACCCAAGGCTCATGCTCAACTGCAAGGGATTGCTCCAGTGGGACCAGTTTGGGCAGCCAGTGATTTCCAAGGAGGTGACGGGCAAATTGCAGGAGGCACTCTTCTTAAGCAATGTGGGGTGTAATCCAGGTAAGCTGGCTGTGAGTTGTGTGAACCCCAGGGGTACTGTTTTGGTTCTGATCCACGCTGCTTCTGGCTCAGCAGTTGAGAGCAATTGGCCAGAGTGCTGCGTGCCCTGTGCTTGTCTGAGCCAGAGCCCACCCCTGGGCTGTCTCCCTGTCCTAAGCTGAACTGTCGGCCAAACTCACAGCATTACTGAGAGAGGTGGCTTTCCAAGTCTGTTTTTTTCCAGATCACTACAAGGTCAAATGAAAGCAGCTCATTCTGTGATTATCTGCAAGCTCCATTAGGTTTAATTTTTCAGCTTATTGGTACTTGGTAAAGTTTGGAAAGCATATTCCAGAGGAAAGGCTTTTGATTATGAAAAACTGTTAAATGTGTGCACACTTCTTTTTCATAGTCTTTCTGATTCATATATGTCTATCTGCTATATATATATGTATATATACACACAGTTTTCTGATTTTTATATACATATATATAAATTGGTATGTTCATTTGGTATAAAATTTAGTTCTCATAAATTTTGGAGATTCCATAAAATCTAACAAGAAAATTCTTTTTTATAAATTGAAAAACTTTAAAAAGTAGTTTTTTTTGTCCTTTGGAAGCCTGGGTGTTACAGCATTTGTTAAAACAGACTTAAAAATTAAAAAAAAAAAAAAAAAGTATGTTTCCATTGCAGAAGCTAAAATGGTACAAAATAGATCATTCATTGATGGAATAATTTATTATCAGAAATTATTTTAAAATAGCTTTTCATCATCATACCATCCATTTTTACCATAAATAATTTGAATCTGACAAGTTTCTTCCAAGAGGGCCATGCAAGAATAAACTAAATCTTCTTTGAGGCCACGTTGGCAGTGTGAAGTAATCCCTGGAGATCAGTGTGTCTTTTGCTTACCTTACTTTTTTTCATATTAAGAGTAATACCTCAACAGCAGTCTCCAAGCAGTCTTCAGTGTTTTCTTCCTCAGGCAAGGATCAGAAGGGGCTTTAGGATCCAAAGAGGACTATTTCTGTGTTGGTTTCAGTAAATCTCTTTAGCACTTGTTTTTCCACTGAGCTGCTTTGCTTGGAAGGAATTGCTGCTAAAGCTCAGAAGCACAAGGCAGGAATTTGATCTGTAGCTGCGTGAACCGGAGGCAATGCAGGGTTAAAAAGTGGATATAGTTACTCAGAAGAGTGGAATAGTTTTCCCAGTGACTACATCCATCACTGTCCTGCTTGTCAGTGGCTGGGCAGACTCAGCTCACACAGCTGAGGTTCGCAAAGCTGCTGTCAGGCTCAGCTATGGCAGCCGGGATTCAGTGCTGAAGGGGAGAAAGAGGCATCAAGAGAGCATAAAAGCAAGATTCGGAGTTGGGGGAAAGCAATCCAGGAACTATTGTGCTGCCCTTTGTTTAGTTTCTTTGTTTTTCATCCTTTCTATTTAGTTCATCCTCTTTGGCTAACAGAACTGATATTTATAGGTGGTGCTTGCTTTTATTCAAGTGGTCTTTGTAGAATGATGCTCAAAGAAGCATTAGTTTCCTGGGGTAAACCATTGGAAAGATACATATCAGTGACTTAAATATATGAATAAAAAAAGTTTAAACAAGTTTGGGAAGTTACTCACAAGGTGTGGATGAAATATGTATGGTTCTGATTCTGTCGATGAGCAGTTACATGGGAATTAATTTAACTTTAAATGCATTTATTTTCTATTAGAACAATATTTATTTAAAGAAATTAAAATATTTAAGATTAAAAAGCATAGGAAATAAATAAAAGAAACCTCCCCGAGGCATATTTTTACCTTGAAAGGTTTGACTAGATGTTCCTTGAGGTTCCTTTCAACCTGGCATGCTATGGTTCTATGATTAATTTGTATGATTATGTTGGTTCTACTAATTCATTCAGACAACACCAATGAGTTTCTAAAGGTGTTAAGACAAGTGAATGCAAGTAATAATAAGTGAAGCCACGTAGTTAAGTTCTTTGGGATTTTCTGGCCTTTTTATTTGAGACACATTTGAGGAATTAAAAGAAGCAACTTTCTGTACTTCAGAATGTCATTTGTCATGTTAAATTGCTAGCATAAGGAAAAATTACATCTCTGCTATTCATGTTGTCTTAATCTGGTGGCTAAATGAAGAATCTAACTTACTGAAGTGCAGTCTTCAACTTCCAGGAGAAATGTGTGCACGGAAAACAGTTTTCAGGAGCAGGCCTGAAGTGATCCCCACACAAACTTGTATTTAGGAAGAAAGAATCTTTGATAAGTTTGCATCAAATCTACATCTCTTGCTGTTGTAATGTTGGTGTTACATTGCAATGTCGTTATTACGTTGTGTGGAATGTAGTATAGTAAAAGAAATAGCCATGTCATGATTGTGTTCTGTGATCTCAGCTGTGAAGAGGTATTTTAAATTTTATTTTCTTATCCCTTTACATTCGTGTTTCAATTTTCATTTGAGATACATGTATTTATGATTCTCAGGAGCTTCAGATGGATCAACAAGCTAAGAAGCATCTCCAAGAGGAATTTGATGCTTCTTTAGAAGAAAAGGATCAACTTATTAGTGTCTTACAAACTCAGGCAAGTCATCTTACCCAACAGATGTTCTTTAAAACTGCTTTTCCTACTTGTTTTAAAAAATACATATATATACATATATATCTTCTAATATATATATATATATATATCTGCATTTCCCTGTTTTATTAAAGTTCCTGTACTGCTTTAAAATGGGTTGAGAATTTATGATTATTTAGATATTAAATGCATTTTTTGTGGTAAAGGATACATTTGTAAGATCTCGCTCGTGTTACGTATGATTGATTGATCTGTGCTTAAATACCTTTATAATGTCTTTCTTATCAAGAACATAGCACTAGCAGATGTATGAGCTAAAATTGCTTTGGCAAAATTTGTGTTTTGCTTGTATAGCCTTTTTTTCTCTGCTCATAATGATCCAGTTTTGCTAATTGGAAACAATTCTGATTTTTAGAAAATGCTGAAAATTCAGACATTTTATCTGTTTGTACTTGGTGATACAAATTTCATCAGCTGTCTATTTTTGGAGATGAAGACATGTTCTGCTTAGAATTCTTGGTTTTTTTTAACAAAAATAATACTTTGTTTAGGTATCATTGCTGAAACAAAGGTTACAGCATGGTCAGGTAGGCACTGAATTGCCTGATCCAAATATCCAATCTGAATCACAAGTTCCAAGTCCAACAAAAGAAATCAGCACAGAAAATACTGTGGAACCAGGAACCAGTGGTACGTATTGCAGCTTTTTTAAGCTATTCAAGCTATATTGAATTTTGAGGAGTAAGGCTGCTGTTACTTAATGATGAAATGACAAGATTCAGGGCTGAATATGTCACAATACAGATGTATTTTCTACAAGGAGACAATTGCTTTGAAAACAGTTTGGCAGCTAGAGGACAGGATAACTAAGATACTGAGTTTTCAAAAGAAAATATTACATCTTCTATTTTTATTTTATTTTTCTTTCTTAGGAAACAGTAAAAATCAATTTTGATATTCGTGCTTTTGAATAATCTAACTGTTCTTTATATCAGGAGGTTGAGTTACAACACTCCCAGTGTTGCATATTCTTTATTACTGAACAAGGGACATCATAATGCTGATATATGATGAATGCTTCATTCATTGGTGTCCTTCATAAAAGACAGGATTCAGACAGAGGTGAACATGCATGTAATATATACGTTAGATAATAGGGAAGGGTTAGATCAGAAAATTTCTTACCAGGTATCCTGCCTTTTGTATCTAGCCCCTGTGAATCAGGGTTCAGGATGTTTCCTGTACTGGAGTCTGCTTCTGTACTAGCCTTATGGTCATGAACTGAATGACTTAATTTGTCTGATCCTGTTTTCATGCCAAGTACTCTTACAGCCTCCAGAGTATCAGAGCAGAACACAAAGTAAAATATTACCCAATGTGCTAGTTGTCCAGAGAGGAGTACAGCTCAGAAAGATGGTAAACATGGCCTTTATATATTAGAATTAACGTCACACTCAGCTCTGGGAAAGCAGAAAATGGTGTGCTTGACACATGAGAGAGGTGATTTGCTTTGCTTTGTGTTTCTTCCTTCTTATGAATATTATGTTAGTAGCAGCAGCCAGCTTTATAAATCACGATGACTTTTTAATTGCACAGAAAACCTTATTTGAATAATAGTTTGGTTTTGAAGCTTGTATAGTAACTGGGGTTTTGTAAATTACTTGGAGGTGAAAAGAGTGTATTTACTGTTCTGTGAATGTGTAGCATGTTTCTGGCAGCTGTAGTTACAAGGAAATTCTGCAGGCTGAGCACAACTTTTCTTAGAGACCCGCGAGTCACTTGCAAAATGAACAATTAATACAGATCTGCGCTTTGGAGAAACTGTGCATCTGATAATGTTGGAATGTTTTCTTGTTAGAGGGTAATGAAGATTCTGCTAAAACCCTGGAAACTCTTAATCAGAGGGTGAAGCGCCAGGAGAACTTGCTGCAGCGTTGCAAGGAGATGATTCGGGTGCACAAGGAGCGCTGCGCCCAGTTAACCAACGAGAAAGAGGCACTTCAAGAACAGTTAGAAGAGAGGCTTCAGGAATTGGAGAAAATGAAGGTGTGGAAAATGCTCTTGACTTCATGGGTAGCTAAAACACAGTAAGAGCAACTGTATTTTGAAAATATCAGAAATTACTCCAGTCATTTACAACATCAAACAAAGTGTCCGTGAACTTTTTTCAATTTATAGGTGGGTGTGAACCCCACATGGCGTGAACGTATTGAGCAATTACTCAAAAAGCTGTAAAGAAGGTTATGAAAACTTACCTTGTGAATAACCATCAAAATGGTATCGGAAATAAAGTCACTGTGGGAAATTGGGGTGAGGAAAAGTCTGTCCTAGTACAGAAGACAAGAGCTAAAGTGAGAAAACTGAAGCAGAGATAAACTTTTAAGATGTATTAGAAAAGGCATCAATTATGCCAATGAACAGAAAATACAGGAAGGCAAGATACTGGAGACACAATATAGTGGGGATAATATAAGTGCAGTCCTAAAGCTGAATTAATATTTTGCTCAGTTTTCTGAGTGCGGACTAAAAGGAAGGTGGATGATAGTAACAGAAACACGAAAATGTGATGAATATAGCTGTACTCAACTTCAGTTTTGGAGATCAGATTTGATTCTCTGTCTTGGTCTCTGAGCACTAGCTTAGCCCACTTTGGGAAAGCTCTGAGAGACTAAACTATTTTAAGGACCTTTTACAGAACAAAGAATTTACATTGCTAAGATTCTCTTGTAAGCAGGTAATAGAGAGGGTGCCTTAAGCATATTTCTTGCCCATTTCAGTGTAACAGCTCTGACATCTACGAGAGAACTGTGGAGGCTGTAACAAAGCCTTCAGATATCTGATTTATTAAGAGGCAGCCTAGCGCTGGGAGACTTAAAAGTAATTTAAAGCTTTCTGCTTTAATTTCACTGGCTTCTGTTCTGTGCTCTTCATCCAAGGCATAGTGCAGGTTAAGAGATGGGCCTAAGCTTTTTCTTAGAAAAAGCTTTCAACTTGTGGGGGTCTTTTTTTTAGGACCTTCATATGGCTGAGAAGACTAAACTGATTACGCAGCTGCGTGATGCAAAGGATTTGATTGAACAACTAGAACAAGACAAGGTAAGCAAAAGATTTTCTTTAAACTCCGTGTAGTTTTGGAAGAAGACGCTTAAAATTCAAAAGATCTGAGTGCTCATTATTAGAAGCGGGTTTTAGTTGTGTTTTTCTTTGTTTTAACAAACATATAATTTAAGCTACCTGAGAATTTTATTACATAGATGTATTGGGGTATTTGTCTGTTACATTTTACTTAATACTGCAAAATTACGTTATTTAGGATGCAGCAGTTATGCTGAATACCCTCCTCAATGCTATCTTAAAAAAGCAAAACAACCAACAAATAAATCAATGATGAAAATAACATACAAAGTAAATTAATTTTAAAAAATGACCAATGAAGTAAAAGTAACTGTAGTTTCTTAGGACTATGAAGAGTTCCTTGGTTTTTTGTTCCTTACAGGTTTTGGTTTTGGTTTTTGGCTGGTCTTTTTTTTTTTTTTTTTTTTTGGTTGTAGTCTTGGTACTTGGAGGAAATGATTAACGCACTCATTATGTGTGCATGTTCTCAGAGGAGTGTGCACACTGTTCTTAGTTTTGGTTTGTTTAAATAATGCATATTTCAAAGTAAAATACTGTGTCAAAAGAGGAAGTTTTCTGATGGTCCTTAGTTCCTGGAGGAGTTCTTTTCACCACTAGATAAATTTTAACTGCTCTTCAAAATAATCCATAATCTGGCTACCTTATTGTTAGCATTTTCTACATTGAAAAATACCATCATCTCTGGTCTTGTACTAACAGACTAAAGTTTATTCCTTGACAAGGATTGTGTCCTGGCTTGAAATTGTTCTAGCTGTATGTTTTATTTATTTGCTAGCTTTTTATCACAAGGGCCTTTTCCATAGGGCATGGTCATTGCAGAGACAAAGCGACAAATGCATGAAACACTGGAAATGAAGGAGGAGGAGATAGCCCAGCTGCGTGCTCGGATCAAGCAAGTAACTACAAAAGGCGAGGAATTAAAAGAACAGAAAGAGAAATCTGAAAGAGCTGGTAAGAAATTCTGGAGATTAGTACATTTCACATGTAAACATTAGAGCCTCAGTGTGGTCTATTTGCAATTTTACATTCGTTGTTTGGAATGGATAGTAACAGATCCTCTTTTTCCTAACGTTCTACTTATCACCTCTGTTAGCAACATTACTAATCGTGCTTCTGGTCAGCAAAGTTAAGGGGTGTTTTTGACTAGTCTTACCAATTCCATGGGAGTTAGGAAGGTAACTGCTGAAGGGCAGCTGTACTTTCCCACTTGTAGGAGACCAGGTTAGAAGAGCTGGGTGCTGGTATAACTTCAGGAGGGAGGCTATAAACTATCATTATATTGCAATGAATATTTTACATGGAAGACATAGCAGTGTGTAAGAGCTTGGCAAGAGGTAGAAACATGAGTATGTGTTAAATTCATAATAAGCTTTTTCTTTCTTTAATTAGAAGTGCTTCCACTACAATTTATTTTTAGTGAAACAGCAGTGATGATTCCTTTAGCTTCAGGCTTGGAAACTAGTGGTTATGTAACTATTACACACTGTAGTTTGCTTTTGATGAAAATTAGGTAACATTAATTGTGTGTGTGTGCAGTTCTCCTTTAGCTTTAAACTAATTTAAAGGTGAAAACAGTGAAATTGTTTTGCACTTTTCTATCAAAATTCTTTTAGAAGAACTTAGTTTGCTCTCATGGGCATCTGAAGGAGTTAATTCTTTTGGCCAAATCTATGTCTATTTACATCAGAATTTTGAAAGTTAAAGATTAGTTTGGGTAGATTGTTCTGCTAAAATACAGAAAAGGAGCTTGAATGTCCATCTTGTGAAAGCAACAAAAATTTTATGAAGGTGTCCTCCTCTCCTACCCTTGCAGGTTTGATGTCTTTTTAGCTCTGGAAATTCTTATTTCAGAAGTAAGTCAGTCCTGCTAAAGTTAGATTTTCATCAGTTCTTGGAGACTAGAAAGCTTTTCATTATGATTTAAAAGCCAAAAAAACAAAGAATATTTAATACTTCTGTAGGCACAAAGTTATTGTCGTAGTTGTTTTAAACAGCATTTTTTTAGCAGTAGAAACATCTTATGAACTACTGTCCATGTGCTCTGATTAATACCATAATATCCTCAGGTTACAGTAGAAAGAAGCTGAAAATGGGTTAGACATGATGCTCTGGGTGCCTAGAAAAATCAGCTATTGTAGTGAGAAGTAATTTCACTTATGAATAATGTGATGAGTACACTGCACTGCTCTAGGGGGTGTGTTAAATAGGGTCTCTTTTAAATAAAATTTTAAAGAACTTCTGATAACTTCTGTGGTGCATAAGCATCCACTTAAGTGCATGTATTTTTGTAGTCTGTTAATATATAAATATTGGCATATATAAATATTGGAACCACTGGAAAATTGGTTAATATTACTTACAAGACTGGCAAAATTGTAAAGTGACCTTTATTAGGTTTTCCTGTTACTTCCTTGGCTTTATACATTCCAACAATGTTGTAATGTAGAGGGGAAGTGCAGTGCAGTACAGCATAATTAAGTTGTTCAGGCATTTGAGGAAACAACCATCAATACTGAGAGAGTCTGAAATTACTTCTAGGTCAGCACCTTTGAGTTGTAGCAGTTTAAAGAAGTTGGTAGGTTGATGAATTTGAAGTCAACATGTTGGAAGTTCTGTTTCTTGGATAATTAATGTGAGATGATTTTAAATTCTAGACTTCTCTTTTTTCTGTATCATGATTCAGTGAATTATTTACTTAATGGAATAATTTATTTATAGAAATGTTAATTCTGTTTATATTATGGCAAAATAAGTATCAGCTTAATAATCTTGGAATTTACTTTCATAGTGCTATATTATAGGCTAAAAAGTGGTAGATTTTTCAACTTCTTGTTTTTAAGCTGCCCAGAGTTACATGTCTGGCTTCTTTTTTTTGTAATCCAGTGACTTCACTGAAGTGCTCCAGTGTTTGATTTCTATAATGCATTTCTGTGTACCGAAATAGTGAAAATATGTGTGTGCTTATTTTGTGTGTGCTGTGTAAGCTGTAACTTAGTCTCCCCAGTTGAAGTTCATTTTTTTGTACTTAGAGATACATTATGTTGAAATCTCACATAGCATCTTGTTTTTGTGCATCCACACATGCCAATAAGTGAATCATGGTGCCTTTCCCAAGCCTTGTATGAACAGGACTGGGGTAAGGGCTCTTTTTTCTTACATCACACATTGGGTGCTTGAACTGGGCTCTAAAAAGTAAATTCTGTGCTTCTCAGGCACTTTTACTTTTAAGTAACTGCACCTGTTTTGTGTTGGTTTTTTTTTTAATTGCTTTGCAGTGTGCACAGATAATTCACATTTTATTTCAACAAAGGTATTTATAGTATTTGCACATTTACTGGTGAACTGTGGTTTGTTTTTACTGAGGCTACTTGGCATGAGTCCTTTCTGACTTCTCAGGATGCAGATTATTGATTTACTGACAAGAAAAAGGTCTCTAGAGAGCAAATTTTTTAGCTTTGCCATTCTTTGTAGGTGTCATTTCTTTTGCAAGCCTAATTAACGTATGCTCTTGCACCTTTCTACAGAGAAAGAAAGAGCTTAGACTGTGCATTTAAAATCCTGCCTAGATGCACGAGTCAACTGTAGGAAATTAGTTCAACCTTCATTTCTCAAACTTCTGACAAGATGCTTCCTCTCAGCCTTCAGTTGGAAAATGTGGATCCCTCGTTCACCATCCTGTTCAGTGCTTTCTTCAGTTTTCAGCAGTAGATGGCAATGTAGGTCAAGATAAAACCTCTACAGCACTGGAAAGCAAGCAAGAAGTCTGCTGTTTGGGCTGGTGTTGTTACACTTGGTAGGAGATGCAAGGTGAAAGGAACCAAGACTGGCATTTCGGAGTAGAGTGTGTAAAGCAGTCAGTGCTGAAGCACATGTTTTACAAAAATCAGTTTTGCAACCTTGCCCTTCCTAGACTCTGCTCAGGTTCTTTTTGTGTAATTTATATACTGCACGGGAGGGTTTCTGGTTTGTCTGGTTTGGCCATATGAATGGGATTTTGCAAGGTTCACCAGAGACTGTTGGTGTGATTGCTACTGTTTCTGATTTGCTGCTGTGCCTTTGTGAGACTTTACTTAACCAGTACCTTGGTTAAAAGGTCTTTCCTCAGCAGCTCTGCTGGTTAGGGAAAAGCACAGGTCGTGCCCTTACTCCTTGCAATCAGAAAAGATGTTTTTGGGTAAAAATACAGGCTTTCATTCCAGGCTTTTATCCACAGTAGAATTAAATCCTTCGCAGATTAAAAATAATAATTTAGATTGTGTTCTATCTACTTGGTGGTAGGTTAGCCGTCTGCTGGCTTGAAACTCAGTGGTGTCATACTACAGTAGAATTAACTACTTAGAATAAAAATGTTCTATTTTGCTTAAGTGCTGAAAGTGCCTGAGATGCATATAATTTAACTTTTAGAGAGCTAAGTGTGTTTCTGTGAAGTGTTGCTTCTTTGTGCTTACATACCCCCTTGGCATTTTATCCATGTCTAGCTTTTGTATTAGCAGCCTGCTTGTGAGTACAGTGGTGCAGCTGTTGTATGGCATGTTGCTCAGCTGTTACCTATCCCTAGGCAATCCCAGTGTGAACCTGGATCTTCTCCTTGGAAAATTTATGGGATATGGCATATGCATTCTTTTTCCTTTTGCAGATGTAACAGGTTTGTCAGGTGAAAGTAAAGTACACGTTGCTCCAAACAAGAATCAAAATGTGTATGGGAAAATAATTTTTTACTTGCAGGCTTTATTTTCAAGCTATACTTTGTAAAGGTCTGTAGAGGTGTTGGGGTTTTTTTGTGTGGGTTTTTGTTTTGTGTGATTTTTTTTTTAAACTATGATACTCTAACACTGAAGGACTTTGCCAATTTTGCTGGCTGTGTGTGCTTAGGGCTGGGATGGAGCATCGAGGCAATTGGTGCCATCCTTTGAACACACTTGCACATGCTGTGTTCATAAGCAAGATATGCCAAGGGTTGCAATTGCTTTGATGGGGACTATGAAGAACTGTGCTTGGAAAGTAAGGAGCTAATAAGCCTTGTGTAAGCTTGCACTATGTTTTAGACTGTTTGAAATAATCTCCAATGCTCATATTTTTTTTGTAATGAGTTTTAGTATCTGTTATTTAAGTGCAACTAAGAGGGAAAAAGAGGGTACTTCTAATGTGCTTACTATTGCCAGGGTCAATAGAAACCCTGCTTAGACCTAAAACATGACTGTTGCTGTAAGCAGTCAGAGAGACTTCCTCAGAAAACAGAACAAAATTCTGGAAAAGTTAAGAATTTGGGTGCATATGATTTTATGAAATTATGTTACTTGGAAACATACTTGCTGCAGTGCCTTACAAGTATAAATTGTGGTTAAAAGCTTCAGATTTTAATGCTATCAGAAGATGTGGAATAGAATTTATTACTCACTGCTCAATCACTGATTGATATTAAACCTTTAGCCCTGTCATATTGCAACAGACCCTGCTAAAATGTTTATCCCAATCTTACTTATATACCCCCTTTAAGTATTGAAAAGCAGCGGT